>NW_004444065.1:6682521-6722328 GCF_000243295.1 Trichechus manatus latirostris
GTCACTGAATTGTACATGTAGAAATTTTTGAAATGGTGTATCTTTGGCTATGTATATTTTCACCAAAAAAAAAAAAAAAGGTCCTCCAAGGTCGAGAAGGGAGAATTTTGACATGTCATGGGGTTGTTAACCAATGCCACAAAACAATACGAGTACTGACTGTTTAATAAGAAACTATTTGTTCTGTAAACCTTCACCTAAAGTATGATTAAAAAAAAAAAAAAAAGAACTGGTGAGATTGAACATAAAGCTCTTGACACTAACTTATTTGAGGAAAAATCAGATAAAAGGTTAAAAAATGAAGAAAGCCTAAGAATTATGTGGGACTCTATCAAAAGGAATAACCTACGAGTGACTGGAGTACCAGAACAGAGGAGGATAACAGAAGATACAGAAAGAATTGTTGAAGATTTGTTGGCAGAAAATTCCCCTGATATCGTCAAAGATGAGAAGATATCTATTCAAGATGGTCATTGAACAGCACATAATGTAGATTTCAAAAGAAAGTTACCAAGGCATAGTAAAATCCAACTTGCCAAAACCAAAGATAAAAAGAGAATTTTAAGAGTGGCTAGGGATAAACAAAAAGTCATCTACAAAGGACAGTCAATCAGAATAAGCTCGGACTACTCAGCAGAATCCAAGCAGGTAAGAAGGCGATGGGATGACATATAGAAAGCCTTGAAGGAAAAAAAAAATTGCCAGCCAAGAATTATACATACAGGAAAACAGTCTCTCAAATACGATGGCGAAATTAGGGCATTTTCAGATAAACAGAAGTTTAGGGAATTTACAAAAGCCAAAACAAAATTACACGAAATACTAAAGGGAGTCCTCTAGTTAGAAAATCAATAACATCAGATAACAACCCAAGACTAGAACACAGGATAGAGTAACCAGATATCAACCCAGATAGGAAAGTCACAAAAATAAAGATAAAACACTGAAAATAGGGAACCAGAGATGTCAATATGTAAAAGATGACAACATTAAAACAAACAGAGGGACTAAGAATGTAGACATAGATTTTTCATATGGAGAGGAAGTCAAGGTGATATAAAGAAATAAAAGACTGGTTAAACTTAGAAAAATAGGGCTAAATATTAAGGTAACCACAAAAGAAACTAACAATCTTACAAGTCAAAATAAAACTAGAAAAATATAAAGACTCAGCAAACGTAAACACAACAACAATGAAAAATATGAAAAGAAAATACATAAAGAAAAATGACTCAACACAGAAAATTAAGTGGAACAAAGAAACGGTCAACTACACACAAAAAAAGACATCAAAATGGCAGCATTAAACTCATACCTATCGATAATTACGTTGAATGTAAATGGACTAAATGCACCAATAAAGAGACAGAGAGTGACAGATTGGATTAAAAAAAAACACAATCCATCTATATGCTGCCTACAAGAGACACACCATAGAGTTAAAGACACAAGCAAACACTCAAAGGATGGAAAAAAAAAAATATATCAAGCAAACAACTTCAAAAAAGAGCAAGAATGGCAATATTAATCTGACAAAATAGACTTTAAACTAAAATCCACCACAAAGGATAAAAAAGGACACTATGTAATGATTAAAGGGTCAATACACAAGGAGGACATAACTATAATAAATATTTACACAAACAATGACAAGCCTCCAAAATACTTAAAGCAAACTCTAACAGCACTGAAGAGAGATAGAGAGCTGCAGAATAGTGGTAGGAGACTTCAACACACCACTTTCGGTGAAGGACAGAACATCCAGAAAGAAGCTCAACAAAGACACAGAAGATCTAAATGCTACAATCAACCAACTTGATTTCATAGACATATAGAGAAAAGATGGAAACAACCTATGTGCCCGTCAACAGAAGAATGGGTAAAGAAATTATGATAAACATAATGGAATACTACGCAATGATAAAGAACAACTAAGAAGCCGTGAAACATAACATGGAGGAGTATGGAGGGCATTATGCTGAGTGAATTTAGTCAGTCACAGAAGGACAAATATTTTATAAGACCACTATTATAAGAACTCAAGAAATGGTTTAAACACAGAAGAAAACTTTCTTTGATAGTTACGATGGTGGGGAGGGAGGGTGCGGGTTATTCAGTCACTAGATAGTAGACAACAATTATCTTAGGTGAAGGGAAGGACAGCACAAACTACAGGGGAAGTCAGCACAATGGGATTAAGCCAAAGTTAAAAAGTTTCCTGAATACAATCAAACACTTCTAGAGGCAGAGTAGCAGGGGCAGGGGTCTGGGGACCATGCTTTCAGGGGACATCTAGGTCAATTGGTATTACAAAATTTATTAAGAAAATAGTCTGCATCCTATTTTGGTGAGTGGCGTCTGGGGTCTGAAAAGCTAGCAAGCAGCCATCTAAGATGCATCAATTGGTCCCAACCACCTGGAGTAAAGGAGAATGAATAACACCAAAGACACAAGGAAAGTATTAACCTAAGAGACAGAAAGGGCCACATAGACCAGAGACTTCATCAGCCTGAGACCAGAAGAACTGGATGGTGCCCAGCTACCACCAATGACTGCCCAGCTACCACCAATGACTGCCCTGACAGGGAACACAACAGAGAGTCCCTGATGGAGCGGGGGAAGGGTGGGATGTACAACGCTAATTCTAGTGAAAAGACCAGACTTAATGGTCTGACTGAGATTGGAGGAACTCCAGAAAGCATGGCCCTTGACTCTCTGTCAACCCAGAACTAAAATAATTCCCAAGGCCAACTCTTCAGACAGGGATTGGACTGGACTGTGGGACATAAAATGATATTCATGAAGAGTGTGCTTCTTAGCTCAAGTAGATATATAAGACTAAATGGACTGATTCTGTCCCGAGGTGAGATGAGAAGACAGAAAGGATTAGGAGCTGGTTGAAAGCACACGGGAAATCAGGGGTGGAAGGGAGGAGTGTGCTGTCACAGTATAATGAGAGCAATTAGGGTCACATAACAATATATGTATTAATTTTTGTAAGAGAGAGTAACTTGTAAATTTTCACTTAAACTACAACAATAAATTATGACAGAGGGCTGGAGAGTTGTAGCCCTGAGGTAAGCAAGTAAAAGACTATTACTAGTCTTACTAGGTGAACGCAAACTGCTTTTGATGGTCCTTTGAAACTGGTGTGGAGAAAAAGAGATTAGACAGATCAATAGCTGCATACCAGGTACCAGGAGATATATTAATTTTCTCAAGCAATGAAACTACATCTGGAACAGCAGCTGCAATTAGAGTCACTACCTGGTTAAGTTTTCGATAATCTACTGCCATTCTCCAAGATCCATCTGTTTTTTGCACAGGCCAAATAGGTGAGTTGAATCGGGATGTGGTGGGAATCACTACCCCTGCATCCTTCAAGTCTTTAATGGCTACAGTAATCTCTGCAATCTCTCCAGGAATGCGGTATTGCTTTTGGTTTACTATTTTCCTAGGTCGGGACACTTCTAATGGCTTCCACTTGGCTTTTCCTACCATAATAGCCCTTACTCTATTTGTCAGGGATCCAATGTGAGGGTTCTGCCAGTTGCTGAGTATATCTCTTCCAACTATGCATTCTTGAACTGGGGAAATCACTACAGGATGTGTTTGCAGACCCACTGGTCCTTCTGTGAGATAGACATGAGCCAAGACTCCACTGATGACCTGACCTCCATATGCCCCAACTCTGACTGGTGGACAAATGTGACGTTTTGGGTCTCCTGGAATTAGTGTCAGTTCAGAGCCAGTATCCAGTAATCCCCCAAAAGTCTGTTATTTCCTTTTCCCCAATAAACAGTCACTCTCATAAAAGGCCTTAGATCCCTTTGGGGAAAGCTGGGAGAAAGCTTAACAGTAAAAATTTTTGTCAGCTATTGGAGTCCTTCCTCAAGGGGAACTGGCCTCCAGTTCATTCAAGGGGTTGTGGGTCTTTAAACTCTCTCAAATCTGGGAATTGATTGAGGTACTATAAGTCTCTTTTCTGGTGATTTGAGTTAGACTGCTGTTCACCTGACCTAGAATTCATCCATTTGTACAGATCAAGTAAATAGTAGATTTCCTATCTACTTCACTCCTAGGGACTCTATGACTAAGTAACCAAAACCATAAGTCCACATGAGTCAGACTATTCTGATTACTGCTTTGACTCTACTGTCCACCCACTTTGTCTTTGTTGATTGAGTGCAGCCACTTGGCCCCTACTACCACGGGTCCAATCAACTGCACTGAAGTTAGGTATCTTAATTCAGTTAGGGCAGTTCCCACTGTCAAATCTGACTTACATAAAATAGCAATCATAGCAGTCTTCAAGGATGCTGGAGCTTCCTTCACAGATTTGTTCCTCACAGTTGTGGTAAAACGTGTGTCCTCTGGGCACTCTATGTGTGGGTCTGTGGGTCTAACCTGATAAATCCACTCTAACATGCCAATTTTCCTAAGCCTTTGGATACCTTCTTGTAGAGTATACCAAGGCAGGTCTGGTACTTCAACTCGATTTAGTGTAGATAGGTTCGTAATCTATACTTCAGCAACCCAACCAAATAAACTATTAGATCCTTTCCTAACTTCTTGAGCTGAAACACTGAATGAACAATCTATGCTTAGTGGACCTGTATCAATAAACTCAGACTTATCCATCTTCATGTTCCTTGCACCATTATCCCACACCCTTAATAGCCATTCCCACACATATTCCCCAGGTTTCTTCTTGTACATATTAGAAAAGTCAAGCAGTTGTTTTGGAGTGTGGTTTACCTCCTCCTGGGTCACATTTTGTACTTCACCTTTTGGGGCTCGCTGGGACTTAAAGTCTAGTTATAGTTCTAGAAACCAAAATTGATAGTGTGGAATTGTTTTGAGAACATTCAGCATTGTCTTGCCTCAGGTGATGCCTTAGGTAATAACCCAGGCAAGGGCTTTTTACAGGCAGCTGGGCTAGGGCTAATCTCATTAGACTGGAGTGGAGGGGGTAATGGTTTTTCTGGACAGGTTGGTTTAACAGACAAAAATGAAGTAATCTCTTCAGATGGGTGGTTCTGATGGTAGGAGAGTTTCAACGGAATTTAGGGGCTCAGTGTCCACAGCTTCCTGATTATCTGCCCATATGTTCCCATCCTAAGTTTCAGGATCCCATTGCTTCCCAATCAATGCCCTTACTTTGATTTCAGACACCTCTCTATGTTGGCAACTGAACTGGCATTATAATTCAGCCATTCTTACAATAAGACTCTGGGTTTGGTTTTTTGGCAATATCAGCTCTGTTACTACAAGAAATAAGGCTTTCTTTCAAAGCACAGGTGGAAGCCTTGAGGTCATGTACTTGAGCCTTGACTCTGAAGCCCTGAGCTCATCTCTTTCTTTCACCTGTTTGTCTAGCAAAAGTAGGACTAATCAACCAGCTTCCTTATACTTCTCATTCTAGCAAAACTGTAGAAAGATATCACAAATGTGTTTACCCTGAACCTCGCCTTTCATCAATAACTGATCTACTGGTGGTGTTATTTTGTGTATTTGTATCACCACCTCAAGTCATATATTAGCAGTGCCCTCTTTACTGCTGTAAGCAGAGTCATCAACATCTTTAAGATTAACCAGGCTTGAGAACCAGTTTAGAAAACTCATCCTTACAATTTCGTTTTTCTAGAACCACTCTCGGCACCAAATGTCTTAGGTTGGGTTTTCTAGAGAACAAAAACCAGTAAAGTGTATAAATATATACATAGATTTATATCAATTAAACAGCTCATGTTATTGTAGAGTCTGGAACGTCCCAAGTCCTTGGATTAGGATAGGGGCTTATCCTGATTCACGTAGCCACAGGGACTGACAAACCCAAGATTGGCAGGTCTTAAAGCAGGCCTCATGCTCACAGGCTGTGAATATTGACGAACCCCAAGACTGGCAGGCAAGACTGCAAGGCTTCTCCTGATTCACGAAGCTGCAGAGACTGATGAACCCAAGATTAGTAGGTTGGAAAGCAGGGCTCCACTCACAGGCTTTGAAGATCAAGGAATCCCAAGATCAACAGATAAGCTGATAGTTCAAGTCCCAAGAATCAGAGGTCAGACGAACAGGAGGCAGCCACAGGATTCGGAGTGAGCAAAAAGTCAGAACGTCTGCTTATATTTGAATGCAGGCCACAGCCCCAAGGAAACTCCTTTTCAACTGATTGGCTACTCACAGCAGATTCAATCATGGGAGTGATCACATATAAACAATGAAAATCATGGCCCAGCCAAGTTGACACAAATTTTAACCATCACAGATGGATACTCAGTAGCTAAAGTGGAAAATTGTGTTATTTTACATAGACCTCCCCCTGCCCTGTCCCATATCCATTTTCTGGTCTTCTTTTCCCTGCTTTTTCCCTCAGGAAAGCTAACTCCTGTGGGATAGTCATCCATTCTCCCTTGCTCTCTTTTGATTTACCAATGGGAGGCATTGGCAGGAGATCAGCAGGTTGAGGGAAAGGCAGTTGTGAGTATTGTCTTGCCACTCTTCTGGCATGATTTCATTCTTCTATGAGTTAACTTCTGTTTCGTGATCCTTCATTCCTATCTTCCATTCTCTCAGAGCTTTGTACTTCTGTTCCTTCTTTTTGCATTTTCAAGCCTACAATAGTAATAACTTCCCTCTGTAAGTACACTTTGAGGTTTTTCACCATTCCCTGCTGATTACATTAAACCTGTCCACACCCCTGAAAATTACCCCTTCATTAAATTAAATTCTCTTCAGATAGCCCTTTTGGTTTTACCGTCTGATTTCTCCTGGACTCTTACTGGTTGTAGCTTAAAACTTTGAAAGCCACTGCCCTTGATAATTCAGTAGGAATAATTCATGAGATTAAAGTCTTGGACATATTGAGGCATTACTTCTGAAGTAAAGGAAACTTTGCTGCACTTTGCCCTGTTTTTAATTATGAAGGAGGTATAATGTTTGCTTGAACTCTTGATTTTGCAGTATATCTATCTCCACACTCACATATTTCTAAAAATATGTTACTTTCACATGGTCTAGAACAAGAAAAAGTACTTCAGCCAGTAACACTTTCAATTTAATTTTCGTTGCTGCTGTTCTCTGTTGTGTTAACTTACTTAATTGCGATGTCTGTAGAGTTTTTAACAAGGTCTATAGGAAAAACACAAAGGTGGCTCATGCTTTACAAGCACATATTCAATGAATTAATATATCCTGCACAAAAGATTCTGGCTTCCCACTTTTTTTTTTTAAGAAACTAGTTGCTTCACTATGAGACACTATATAAACTGTGTTTTAGCTAATCTGCCTAGTCCTAGAGCCATCCATACTCAGCAGCATACCGTTATAAACTGAACATGATATTTATGGCTGCTGGCCTTCAAAGACTGCCAGGGCACAAATAAGCAGAACAGTAGGTCTCTCACATCTGCTAGTTTGTTTAGAGTGCTGCTACAAAACAATAAGCTTGAATCTGTATTATTGGTGACTCTGTGTAATAAGTCTAAACAAACTGGAAATAGAGTCTTGATAACCTATACAGTGTATATTGGACCTGTCCATAAGCATTCCATGTAGTACAAGTATGACAGCTAGTCATAGTTACTCATCAGAATGGACACAGAGCCTAAAATTAATGCTTGCCAGAGGGATCTACTAGAGAATAGGCCATTAATCAAGTGTATATAATGATCTACTTCAAAATATCAATTATCCTCTTTCTTCATGCAATCTGAAATTTTCTTAATACACTCTAAAACTGAGTCACCATGGTAGTAGTAACGGAATCTAGGATACACAATTCATATGGCTTTTTTTTTTATCATGGACTTCCTGGCTTATGCCACTGTATAGTGTAAGATTTACCAACATTTTACCGAGTTCCAATTATGCCATCATATCTTAAGAGGAACAGCCAGTTTCTTTTTGTCGTGTTGGTTATTACATTGAATGTCTTGTATCATGGAGGAAATAGTTATAGGTCTTTATAAAAAGCAGACTTATTCTATTTCAGGTAGTCTTTATCTGTATTATATCTCTTCCATCAACAAAGAGAAATCAATACAATATTACTGCCAAATAAGATACACCACTTACATTGAAGTAAATGTGCCTATGAGCTGATACTTATGGGATACTCCGGCCTTATCCTATACCTTAGCATTTAAAGTATATGGCTATTTAGAATGTAGGATTAACCTATTTAATATTAGAACACTATCTTTTTAGTTACTAGCACTATCTTTGAGGGTGGAAGATATGCTCTGAATCAAAGACTAATATAAAGTACCATCTTTCCCATAGTCATATAAATAAGTTTGGGAACCATGGAAAGAGTAGTGATATACCTCACACTTATGTCAAATATTTTCTCAATAAATTAGCTTCCTTCTTCTCTGCTTTGTGTTCCGGTCCTCTGGAAGCTTTAGCAACCAATGGAGAAATATTTCCACTCAAGTTCCTGGAAATGATTCCAATATATTGGATGTTAAATCTTCTTATTGGGAATTTTAAACTCCTTACACCATTAGGGAAATAGTGAAGAAGGAAATGTTGGATATTGGCTAACATGTTAAACAGGGTAAGTACTACATAATGAGGACTATTGCACATAAACATGGAAACTATGATATTTGCTGTGTGGCAACCCTAAACACCCTTAAAACTCATACACACAGCAATAATTGCTCAAATCATATTTATTAATTTTACATATATTAACTTATGAGTTATATTTGGATTTTTCTATTTATAACTTCTGAAAACGTATTGAATTTGTTTAATTCTTATCAGACCAAGTAAGTATTTTTTAGTTTCCTCTCATTAAGTTTTTCCATGGTGTTTTGATGGTTCATTATTTGAGTGATGTCTGTGGTTTTCTTTCTGCAGCCCCCTAGGATTTTAAACCTACTGTCTCCTCTGTTGCTGTCTAGACTGTATGGCATCATCTAGTCAGGGTGAATTGGTTCCTGTGCTCTCCTAGATGTAGCCTCTGAATGAAATCTATTCACATCGGTTAGTTCCATCAAGTTCCTGGTTTTTTTCTGCTTTGGTTAGTTGAAAACTTTTGAAAGCTATAATTGCTTTGTGTGTGGCAATATAATGAGATCAAACCAACAGTATTCCCTCCATAAATTTATTCTTTATGGAAAATATTTATATAAAAATCACCAAAGTGGGAAAAATTATCTTAAGAAATACTCACCGTCTAGATGTATTATTTGTGATTTATATTTAGAGCTACTATTAGTTAAAATTACACTCTATTTTAAAATTCAGGACATACTTGGAAACTATGGTAGAAAATGAAGTCAACTTTACACAATAATGTTTTGGAATATTTTATGTTAGTTACATGTTTATAGGGAGTCCCTGGGTGGTGCAAAAGTTTAACGTACTCGCTGCTGGCTGAAAGCTTAGAGGTTCAAGTACACCCAGAGGCATCTTGGAAGAAAGGTCTGTTGATCTACTTCCAAAACAGTCAGCCATTGAAAATCCTATGGAGCACAGTTCTACTGACACGCATAGGGTCTCCATGAGTCAGAACCGACTCAATGGTAGCTGGTAACTGGTAACATGTTTATAGAAATGGAGGTAAAATAAGAACCCAGTGTTTCTAGTGTATCAGTAAAAGTTCCCAAGAGAAACAGAACTAGTAAAATACATACATATTATAATTTAAGGAAATTGATTTACTTTAAGGAAATGGATCAGATGACTGGAAGAGCTGACAGGTTCAAAATCTGTAGGTAAGGCCAGCAGACTGGGAACTCAGGCAGTGTTTCTAAGTTAAAATCATGAAGCAGAATTCTTTTTCTTTGAGAACCTTCATTTTTACTTTTAAATTTTCCAATTTACTGGATGAGGGACATTCAATTTATCAAGATCCATCTCTACTTAAAGTCAACCGAATGTGAATTATATCATATGTACAAAATATCTTCACAGCAACATCTAAACTAGTGTTTGATCAAACGAATGAGCATTATAACCTAGCTGAATTGATGCATAAACTTAACCATCAATACGGGAAGATTCATGAACAAATACAAGGAATAGAAAATAATTCTTAATGTAGATGGTCAAAGAATTTATAAACTGACCAGTCTATGACTGTCCATCTCTGATATCAAGAGCAGAGGTTTAAAATCATAAAGTCCCCAAGCCAATTCAGGCAGGGAAAGGTGAGGCAGCTCAGGAGGCTGAAGAGATGTTTCAGAGCGACATTTCTCTGCTTCAGAAATCACTGAATGGGGCCTGACACTAATTTCAACATTCATTTTTGGTGAATAAAAAACAAGACGGCCTAGTTACAGTAGGTTAATTAGAATCTGACTAAGAAAATCTCATATGATGCTATCTATTGCTTTTTTTCCTCAATGAGCATTCCAAGTCTACAGAGATCAATCCTTGAGAAAGATATGAATTGTGTGCCAACATATGAAAGAAATGGCAAGGCTATATACATTATTCTCATTTGTAAGTACATCGCCAATTTATGAGCATTGGGATCAAGTTAGATAATATTTTCTTTTTAAAATTGGTAGAGAAAACGGGAAATATAAAATGTTCTATGAGCAATTAGTTGTTATCAGTGACTCCAGATGGCATAATATTAGTCACAGGAAAATCTAACTAATGGGGAATTCTTATTGTATCTTCAGTCCTCTGTTTGATATATCCTTGACTTTCAAAAACAAACTATAATTTTACTAGCATAATTGACAAAGTGGAACTAAGTAATAAGAAAAAATGTTCAAATCTATAGTACTTCTGAATACTCTTTGTAATTATAGAAAAGGATATTCATATGGTTCTACAAAATTATCCATTGGTTCTTAGTTTAATTTTACCTCAGAAATGCCATCTCATTAATTTGTATACCATCTTCTATTTATACTGTATAGTGACAAAAAAAGTTAAAATAAGCCAAATAATGGTAGATTCCAATTCAACACTTCGTTTAGTGAATTATTCTATTGCCTAATTGACTCCACTGCTATAAAATGATTTCTCCATAGATTGACCATTTTTCTTTTTAAAATTAACAACAATACTTCTTCAGGCACCGGCTTTGCTTGCTAAAAAAGATTCTCCATTTCTTTCCTCACTCAATTTCTTTTTGTTAATACTCCCCAGGCACAAAACCTGTGCACTATTATCATGTCACTCACACTTGACTCTACCTGGCTGTACAAATATATTTCCTTAAGTGCGATCAATTTGTATTCTCAAGAAGAAATTTCCAACCAAAAAGTGGCTATTTTCAGACTGTTGATTTTGGAATCCATCACTTTGACAGATTCTTTTCAAAGCAATCTACTTCTTTCTCACTTAGGAATTTTAAGTCTCTAAAGATGTTCCTTAATGATAAAATTATAATTAAGCATATATAAAGTATGCTTTTTTCTTCAGAATTAAAAAAAAAAAATGTGTTATGTATGCTTCCCAGGTCCTGTCATTCTAGTGACAATGTCAATCACAAAGCAACTTTTCTGTGGCTCTACCTCACCCACTTTGTGGGAAAACCAGCTCCTTGAAGTTCCTTCCAGTTAGTTCTGTCAATCTGCAACGGTTGGGTTTCAATAATGAGTCTTCTAACACATGTGAATGCTATTTTAATATTCTCTTGCTCCTGTTAAAATTATGAAGTCTCTGATAGCAACTGATACTAAAAGTAGAAGGTAGCATGTCAAGCTACCCTGGAGGCACCACTGAATTGATGCTACTGCTGCTGCAATCATCTATGACAAATTTGCAGATGCCCAAGGTTTAAAGCAGTGGGTTTTACAGGAGCCATATCAGTTTTCAATGTTAAGCAGGCCAAAACATAACCTAATCACAGTCTCTGCTATTGTCTCTGCTGTCATTGCAATGACCACCATCATACTGTATCAACTCGCTACCACCTTGATGTCATTGTTCACACTAAGACTAACACTACTCACCTTGCACTGCTGCTATTGCATAGGCATTATACAGAAATAGTTCCTTTGAAGTTTACAAACTTATTGCAGAGTTTTTATTTGTTTATTTTTCAGTTTTCTTACCACTACACCCTCTTCAACCTTCTTAGGGCATAATTATACATGAGCAGAACCAGTGTACATTATAAAGATCATTTATGATTTTTGGAATAATCCCAACTTTCCAATACTTGTGCATTTAAAAAAAAAAAAAAACAAAAAAACTTTGAGATCTTTCCTAGCAGAGTCCTTGTAACATGTGGAAACAAATCTAGTCATACATCCCATCCAGAATTTCTGCTTGCTACACTGAATGAAATTCAGGATCAGGCTGGAAAATTTACTCTATAACATATAGGTTGTTCCATAACCTACACCAGCACCACCCCTCAACACACTGTCATGGATTGAATTATATCTCCCAAAAGATGTGTGTATCAATTTGGCTGGGCTATGATTCCTGATATCGTGTGGTTGTCCTCCATTTTGTGATTGTAATTTTATGTTAAAGAGGATTAGGGTGGGATTGTATAACATCGTTACTAAGGTCACATCCCTGACCCAAGGTAAAGGGAGTTTCCCTAGGTTGTGGCCTGCACCACCTTTTATCTTACAAGAGATAAAAGGAAAGGGAAGCAAGCAGAGAATGGGAGTCCTCACACCATCAAGAAAGCAGTGCTGGGATCAGAGCGTGTCCTTTGGGCCCTGGGTTCTTGCATAGAGAAGCTCCTAGTCCAGGGAAAGATTGAGGACAGGGACTTTCCTCCAGAGCCAACAGAGAAAGCCTTCCCCTGGAGTTGATGCCCTACATTTGGACTTTAGCCTATGAGACTGTGAGAAAATAAACTTGTCTTTATTAAAGTCATCCACTTGTGGTATTTCTGTTAGAGCAGCACTAGATGACTAAAACACACACAGACTGAACTGGACCATTTTTTCTAATCAGGGTTTTGATCCTGAGATTTATAAGACTTCGAGTTCCATGTAGGGACAACAAATTTAATATTTGGGAGATAATTTTGTGTCAAGAATATTTTTCTGATTTTTATTATATTGAAAGTCTCCATTTGTTTATAATATTAAGTAATAATTAAGTACTATATGTCTCACAGAAGAAGACCATCATGTTAAGGTTCATCTTTGGGTACATTATGTGGAATCCTATTGTCTTCTTTGGCTGACTTCACAAAAAATCCCCCCCCCCACCTGAAAATAACGTAAGAGTGGATCACTAACACTTTTAAAGAACAAAAACTTAAAAGAAATATATACTTTTTTCCTCTACTGAATTGTAAACCTACTTCATATTATCGTTTACTTAGATGATCCAGAATGGAAATTTGCTACTCAAACTCCTACAGCATCATTAAGGAGCTGGTTGCAAATGTAGAATCTCGGATCTCACCACAGAAATCAGAATCTGCATTTTAACAAAATCTCCAGGTGATTTTTGTGCATTTTACAGTTTGAGAAACATTGCAGTAATCATTCACAGGGTATTATTTAGTCATTCCAAATTCAAGATTTTCTGCTTTAACCAATATATTTTCAGCTCTGTTTCCAAATTACTTCATTCATAAGCATCTTTATCTTCTACCTTTCACTACACTCTCAGAGCTTTTCACATGTAACCGAAATAGATGGACTTGTTAAGAAGAAATGCTAATTATAAAAAAAAAAACAACATTATTATAATTTAAGTATGCAGAGCCTCATGATGAACTTATATTTTACATAGTACCAGCCAGGTAATTTCATTCCTCATTTCACTATTAGTGCTTTCCAGTTTTCTTCTTTTTCTTAAGTAATTTTATAAATAAGATGTGCTAAATATTATTTACCAAGTCTTTAATCCAAACATCCAATAATAAAATTATCAATGTAATCTATCCCATGTGTGTTAAAATATGTACTCATTGTACTATTAAATGTTTTGATTTTTTTTTTTTTTTTTTAAAGTTATTTAGTTCCTTGGACCTGCAACACTCCAAGAGTTCTTAGTAATGGATGTACATTAGAATCACTGAAGGAAAGTTGTTCTAATTGTTCCTAACTCTCTTTTACATTGGATCCCTGGTGGCACAGTGGTTAAGAGCTTGGCTACTAACCAAAAGGTCAGCAGTTTGAATCCACCAGTTGCTCCTTGGAAACACTAAGAGGCAGTTCTATTCTGTCGTACAGGTTTGCTATAAGTCAGGAACAATTCGATGGCAATGGGTTTGGTTTTGATTTTGGCCCTTTACATCCAGAGATTATAATTAGAACTGGGTAGTTCCCTAGGCATAAGCATTTAAAACAAAGGAAGGAGGGAAGTAATGAAAGAAGGAATGAAGGAAGGGAGGGAGGGAGGAAAGAAGGAAAGTAACAATCCAGGTAATGCTAAAGTGGAAGTCAGTTAAGAACCACTACACCACATAAGGAACTTGAAGAGGTCAATTTTTCCTCTCTTGCAAGTGCTACTCTTTACCATCAGCAATGTTTCAACTTTGCCCCAAACCCACCGAAGTTCACTCCCTAGATAGGAGTTAAACAACGACTGTTTAAAGTAGCTCAATGATCTCTATTCATATGCTTTGTGACTGATTCCCATGCCAAGTCTTCAGCCTCTCTTCGCTGAATTTTGTGCTCTAAACCACACAAGACCCTCCTACCCTTTATTAGCTGCCTGCCTCATTCATTACACGTATCTGCAGCTTGGAACTCTACGTATTACCTATTTTCCCCCACGATTATGTTCACCCCACACACGTCTGTCAGTTTGTCGTACTGCGGGGGCTTGCGTGTTGCTGTGATGCTGGAAGCTATGCCACCAGTGTTCAAATAAGAGCAGGGTCACCCATGGCAGACAGGTTTCAGCTGAGCTTCTAGACTAGGAAAGACTAGGAGGAAGGACCCGGCAGTCTACGTCTGAAAAGAATTATCCAGTGAAACTTTATGAATAGCAGCGGAACCTTGTTTGATATAGTGCCTGAAGATGAGCCCCACGGTTTGGAAGGCACTCAAAAAATGACTGGAGAAGGGTTCCCTCCTCAAAGTAGGGTTGACCTTAATGACGTGGATGGAGTCAAGCTTTCAGGACCTTTATTTGCTGATGTGGAACAACCCAAAATGTGAAGAAACAGCTGCAAACATCCATTAACAATAAGATTCATTAATAATAGAAATCATAATAATAGTGTACAAAGTATGCATCCAGGAAAATTGGAAATCATCAAAAATGAAATGGAATGCATAATTTTCCATATCCTAGGTATTAGTGAGCTGAAATAGACTGGTATTGATCATTTTGAATTGGACAATCATATGGTATACTATGCTGGGAATGAGAACTTGAAGAAGAATGGCATTGCATTCATAGTCAAAAAGAACATTTCAAGATCTATCCTGAAGTACAACACTGTCAGTGATAGAATAATATCCATACACCTACAAGGAAGACCAGTTAATGTGACTACTCAAATTTATGCACCAAACACTAAGGCCAAATGTAGAAATTGAAGATTTTTACCAGATTTTGCAGTCTTAAATTGATCAAACATGCAATCAAGATGCATTGATAATTACTGGTGATTAGAATGAGAAAGTTGGAAACAAAGAAGAAGGATCAGTAGTTGGAAAATACGGCCTTGGTGAAAGAAACGATGCTGGAGATCACATGATAGAATTTTGCAAGATCAACCACTTCTTCATTGCAAATACCTTTGTTGAACAACGTAACGGTGACTACACACATGCACTTTGCTACATAAAATACACAGGAATCAAAATGATTACATCTGTGGAAAGAGACAATGCAAAAGCTCGATATCATCAGTCAGAACAAGGCCAGAAGCTGACTGCAGAACAGACCATCCGTTGCTCATATGCAAGTTCAAGTTAAAGCTGAAGAAAATTAGAACAAATATACTAGAGCCAAAGTATCACCTTGAGTATATCCCGAGAGCATCTCAAGAATAAATTTGATGCATTTAACACTAATGACCGAAGACCAGACGAATTGTGGAATGACATCAAAGACATCATACATGAAGAAAGCAAGGGGTTATTACAAAGACAGAAAAGACCCAAATGGATGTCAGAAGAAACTCTGAAACTTGCTCTTGAACGTCAAGTAGCTACAGAAAACAGCCGAAATGATGAAGTAAAAGAGCTGAACAGAAGATTTGAAAGAGCAGCACGAGAAGACAAAGTAAAGTATTATAATGACATGTGCAAAGACCTGGAGTTAGAAAACCGAAAGGGAAGAACACACTTAGCATTTCTCAAGCTGAAATAATTGAAGAGAAAATTCAAGCCTCCAGTTGAAATATTAAAAGATTCTATGGGCAAAATACTGAATGACTTAGGAAACATCAAAAGAAGGTGGAAGGAATACACACAGTTACAACACAAAAAAAGAATTGGTCGATGTTCAGCCATTTCAGGAGGTAGCATATGATCCAGAACCCATGGTACTGAAGGAAGATGTCCAAGCTGCCCTGAAGACATTGGCAAAAAGCAAGGCTCCAGGAATTGACAAAATATCAATTGAGATGTTTCAACAAACCAATGCAGCACTGGAAGCGCTCACTCGTCTATGCCAAGAAATTTGGAAGACAGCTACCTGGCCAACCAACTGGAAGAGATCCATATTTATGCCTATTCCCAAGAAAGGTGATCTGACTGAATGTGGAAATTATCGACTGATATCATTAATATTACATGCAAGTAAATTTTTTCTGAAAATCACTCAAAAGTGGTTGCAGCAGTACATCGACAGGGAACTGCCAGAAATTCAAGCCAGATTCAGAAGACGACATGGAACCAGGGATATATTGCTAATGTCAGATGGATCCTGGCAGAAAGCAGAGAATACCAGAAAGATGTTTACCTGTGTTTTATTGACTATGCATTGGCGTTGGACTGTGTGTATCATAACAAACTATGGATAACAATTGCAAAGAATGGGAATTCCAGAATACTAAAGTGTGCTCACGAGGAACCTGTACATAGATCAAGAGGCAGTTAATAAATTAATTCATCAAATCTCAACTGATTCCAGTGTGTTTAGCATTAATGGTTAAGTGCTCAACTACTAGCAAAAAGTTGGCAGTTCAAACCCACCCAGAGGCTCCTCTGAAGGCAGGCCTAGTGATCTGTTTCTGAAAGGTCACGGCCTTGAAAACCCTATGGAGCAATTCTACTCTGCACACATAAGGTAGTCATTGTTAGTTGTATGGCCTTAGAAAAGTTCATTATTTCTTTGAGCCTCACTTTATCATCTACTATATTGGGATAATCGTAACTACAATGAAGGGATGTTATGGATGTTAATCTAGTTCCCATTATTTTACATCCCATGGAAACATTTCCCAAAACCTACAGGGACTCATGTAAGATTTCTACATTTTTCCAAGTAAAAACTAAAGCAAACTTCACAATTACCATATATTACCATACAAGAAAATACTCTATAGCAACAGAAAATAATATAAACTCATTATAAAAATGGGATCATAAAGTTACAATATAATTAACATGTAAATAATTTACGTAGTGTGTTTTTCCTTTTACTATGGACTTCTCAGTATTTTGTCGTGGACAGAAAACTGTATGCATGCAGCACAGTAAAAGCCATAGAGCAGATTGCAAAACCTATCAGTTCTTTTCCTCCATTCTAATAGCACAATTATCTAGAAAATTTCAAGAGAAAAATTATCTTACTCTGTAAAAAATTAAAATTTCCCTACTCACTGTTTAGAGAAGTACAGATATAAATATTTATTGTTGTTCTTATTACATTCTTACACCAACTATTGAGACACAAGGGTGAGTCCTTTATTAATATTCACACAGTCTCTTCAAATAATTTTTATTTAACAAAATATGATTTGTTTTTGAATTGCTATCATATGCAGTATAAGGAAAACAATAAGAGTGGAAATCATGACATCCATGGGATTTCAATGGGATTTTGAAATTTGGTGATTATTATTCTTAAATGAAACTATTAACTACCAAAGTATAAAATGACATTTTTCTATAATTTTAAAATCTCTTTGACTATAATGCATACATTCTTCTAAATCATCTAAACAGAAACACTTTGAATACTTCAAGGAATGACTTTCCTGATTTCATCACTAGTTTAGTGCCCTCTCAATTGGATCATCATTATTTTTGCTGCTAGTGTTTTTATTTATGAGATTACCAACTGTTCAATGTTGTAATTCAAAACTGCATTCTCATTTTCATCAAATAAACACTGTATATTTTCTAACAGACTGTGTTCCCTTGAGTAACACCATAATGTACATCCTTTGATGTATTTATGTCCCTGCTTGTCAATTAGCTGAGTAGAAGCTATTATTCTTTGAAACATCTTTATTTCTATGACCGGAGCTTTTCTGGTATATTCCCTGTAAAAATGTCAACAAGAAAAGGTGGAGAATTTTTTAGAATATTTTCTGGAATTACTATTTTGTTATCTGGTATACATTTCAATCAGGTTTTCTTCATGTAGTGTTGGTAAGCCATTAAAACATCAGGAGTTCACACACATATGAAAAAGGAAATTTTCAGAGTACGCATTTCTTTTTCTATATCAGTAAAGCATTTTTTTAAACAAATGAAAATAAATCCTAACTTTTTTTTATGTAGACAGTACTTTGTAACTGCAGTCGTGTCACATAAAATATTGTCTTTTTTATTTAAAAAAAAGGCAAAATTATGAAAAGTACTCAATTTACAAACGCCTACCTCACGTGAATGGTGTCCCAAAACTCTAGGTCATTTGTTTGGTATTTGGGATACTTTTTGCCATAGCAACAATGTTTGAGATGGTAGACCAACATGCAGAGTCTAATGAAAACCCAAGTTGGCTTAAGGTTTAATATGTGTTAAACAGGAAATTAATAGGACATAGTATTGTCAATACTATATGAATATATATAAAATAAAATATATAAAGATTATTAAATGACTATATAAATTTAAATAAACCCACTGCCATCAAGTCGATTCATACTCATAGTGACCTCATAGGGTTTCTGAGGCTGTAAATCTCCATGAAAGCAGACTGGCACGTCTTTCTACACTGAGCCACTGATGGTTTCAAACCACCAACTTTTCAGTTAGCAGTAATACAACTAATATTTTTAAATGCTTCTTGAACTCTGATTCCCAAGGAGAAATGTGTATTAATAGTGGAAAGAAGGGATACAACCGTGGAGTTAATTCTAGGTTTGAGATTTTGCAAGTTTTTTCTGACTGATGCCACTGGTTCTTATTAATGCCCCTCTTTTTTCTGACATAAAGGTTGTACTAGCAATATTCTTACAACTATTCATTTGCGACTACGCTTTTTTAGTAACCTGTAGTAAATTAAAAAAGGGGAAAATCTAGGAAGGTTTTTTCCTTTCCCTAAAAATACTGAATAAATGGAAAAGGAGAGGGGAGGGATAAAAAAGGTGAAATATTTGTTTATGCAGATATGTACATAGAATTCCTGAGTTATAATAAACCGTGAAAGTATATAGAATAGGGGAAATCATTATAGATTTCTTCTCACATGAAATATATATATATAGTCGTAAACTAAAGCTGGACCTAATATATGGGTAACCATCATACTACAAACTTTAGAAGAAAATAGAGAACTCAAAGACCAATCCATAATATGTGCAAGACAATCAAAAGTAAATACTTATTCTTAACTTTTTAATTGTAAAATAATAGCATATATTTAATTACTTAAATGAAACTGTATCGAAATATTCTCTATACTACTGATGCAAATCTTTTTTTTTTTTAAATCACTGGGGAAATACTTTTCAGAAAAATAATTTTAGTTAGGTTAGACATAGATATATTATCATTTATAACTAGGGTTAAAAAATATATGTTGTATTTTATTATTATCCAAACGGATTGCCCAGATTCAAATTCTCACAAAATCCATTAATATCTGTTTGATGTTATGTAAGTTAATTAACCACCTTATGGCTCTGTTTTTTATTTTCATCTTAATACTAAAATGGGAAACGTAATAATATACAATGCATAGGGTTTTGTAAGGATCAAATGAATTATTACGTAAAGATTGCTTAGAAAGATACCTGGCACATAGCAAGAGCTCAATAAGTGTTAGTTATTATAAGTTATTATTATATAATGTTGTTATGTTGTTAGGTTCCTTTAAGTCAGTTCTGACTCATAGCTACCCTATGTACAACAGAATGAAACACTGCCCAATCCTGTGCCATCCTCACAATCATTGCTATGTTTGAGCCCATTGTTGCAGACAGTGTCAATGGATCTCTTTAAGGGTCTTCCTCTTTTTCGCTGACCCTCTCTACTTTACTAAGCATGATGTTCTTCCCTGGGGACTAGTCCCTCTTGATAACATGTCCAAAGTACATAAGACAAAGTCTCACCATCCTCACTTCTAAGGAGCATTCTGGCTGCACTTCTTCCAGGACAGATTTATTCTTTCTTCAGGCAGTCCATGGCATATTCAATATTCTTCACCAATACCATAATTCAGAGATATTAATTCTTCTTCAGCCTTTCTTATTCATTGTCCAGCTATCGCATGCATATAAGGCAAATGAAAATACCATGGCTTGGGTCAGTCACATCTTAGTCCTCAAAATGACACCTTTGCTTTTTAACACTTAAAAAGATTTCTGTTATATATTAGTTCCTGTAAATTTAGAAAAAACTATACTTTGACAGATAAGTCGCATATTGGATTACTATGACAAAATTTGCTTCCATGATATAGACAAAAGTATAACTCAATAAACTTGTTAAAATATGTATGCAAATAGTATATAAAAGCACCCTAAGCTAAAATTTTCAAAGATCCCATAAATATTATGTTTGCCTCATTTTTATGATATTTGTGTATGCTGCATAATTGTTATGATAGCATCCCTGTATATTTGCCACATACTCTTTCATAGAATATGAAAGCACTCATATGTTACTACACAATTTTCATACCTTTTTGTTTTTGTATAGTGCTTGAGGTGAAAGTTTACAGCTCCAGTTAATTTTTCATAGATAAACGTATACGCATATTGTTATGTGACGTTAGTTGCGATCCCTACAATGTGACAGCACACTCCTTTCCATCCTGGGTTTCTGGTATCCGTTCAACCAGATCCTGGCTCTTCCTGCATTCTCATTCTGCCCCGGCACGGGACCCACCTACTTAATCTCGTGTATCTGATTGAACTGAGAAGCACACTCTTCACGAGTATTATTTTACATTTTATACTCTAGTCTAATCTTTGTCTTAAGAGTGGGGTTTGGGAATGGTATTAGTTCTGGGTTAACATAGAGTCCAGGGCCCATAGTTTCGGGGATACCTCCAGTCTCAGTCAGACCATTAAGTTTAGTCTTTTTACATGAACTTGAGTTCTGTTCCGTACTTTTCTCTCACTCACCCAGGGACTCTCTGCTGTCTTCCCTGTCAGGGCGGTCATTGGTGGTAGCCGGGCACCATCTAGTTCTTCTGGTCTCAGGCTGATGGAGTCTCTGGTTTATGTAACTCTTTCTGTCTCTTAGGCTAATATTTTCCTTGTGTCTTTGGTGTTCTTCATTCTCCTTTGCTTCAAGTGGGTTGGGAGCAATTGATGCATCTTAGATGGCCGCTTACAAGATTTTAAGACCCCAGATGCCACTCACCAAAGTGGGATGCAGAATATTCTCTTAATAAACTTTGTTATACCAGTTGACCTAGATGTCCCCCAAAACTATGGTCCCCAGGCCCCAGCCCAAGCTACTTTCTCCCTCAAAGTGTTTAGTTGTGTTCAGGAAACTTCTTACCTTTTGCTTTGATCCAGTTGTGCTGACTTTCCCTGTATTGTGTGTTGTCCCTCTGTTCACCTAAGATGGTTTTGTCTGCTATCTAGTTAGTGAATTCTCCTCCCTTCACACCCTTGTAACCATCAAAGAATGTTTTCTTCTGTGTTTAAACCTTTTCCTGAGTTCTTATATTAGTTATCTCATACAATATTTGTCCTTTTGCGACTGACTACTTTCAATCAGTCTAATGCCCTGCAGACTCATCCATGTTGTGAGATGTTTCCAGTATTCAACATTTTTCTTTATCATTGCATAGTAGTCTGTTGTGTGTATGTACCATAATTTGTTTATCCATTTGTTGATGGGCACCTAGTTGTTTCCATCTTTTTGCTATTATTAACAGTGCTACAACAAACATATGTGTGCATATATCTATTCTTATGAAGGCTCTTATTTCTGTAGGACATATTCCAAGGAGTGGGATTGCTGGATCGTATGGTACTTCTATTTCTAGCTTTTTAAGGAAGTGTCAAATCGTTTTCCAAAGTGGTTGCACCATTTTGCATTTCCACCAACAGTGTAAAAGTGTTCCAGTCTCTAAGCAACCTCTCCAACATTTATTACTTTGTGTTTCTTGGATTAGTGCCTGCCTTGTTGGGGTGAGATGGTATCTCATTGTAATTTTGATTTGCATTTCTCTAATGGCTAATGATCGTGAGCATTTCCTCATGTAGCTGTTGCCTGCCTGAATGTCTTCTTTGTTGAAGTGTCTGTTCATATTCTTTGTCCATTTTTAATTGGGTTATTTGTCTTTTTGTTGTTGAGGTTTTGCAATATCTTGTAGATTTTAGACATTAGACCCTTATCGGAAATGTCATAGCCAAAAAGTTTTTCCCAGTCTGTAGGTTGTTTTTTTATTCTTTTGGTGAAGCCTTTTGATAAGGGTGTTAAGCAGCTCCCAGTTATCCAGTTTCTCTTCTGGTGTTTGTGCATTGTTCCTTAAGATTTGTATTCTGTTTATGCCATGTATTAGGGCTCCTAGCATTGTCCCTATTTTTTCTTCCATGAACTTTATTGTTTTTGATTTATATTTAGGACTTTGATCCATTTTGAGTTAGTTTTTGTACATGGAGTGAGGTATGGGTCTTGTTTCATTTTTTTGCAGATGAATATCCAGTTATGCCAGCACTATTTGTTAAAAAGACTGTCTTTTCCCCAGGTAACGGACTTTGGGCCTTTGTCAAATATCAGCTGCGCATAGGTGAGTGGATTTACTACTGAGTTTTCAATTCTGTTCCGTTAGTCTATGCATCTGTTGCTGTACCAGTACCAGGCTGCTTTGACTACATGGTGGTATAGCAGGCACTAAAATCAGGTAGTGTGAGACCTCCCACTTATCCAGGGCCTCTTCCCTTTCCACATGAAGTTGGTGGTTTGTTTCTCTATCTCATTAAAAAATGCCATTGGAATTTGCTTCGGGATTGCATTGAATCTGTAGATTGCTTTGGGTAGAATTGACATTTTTCACAATGTTTAGTCTTCCTATCCATGAGCATGTAGGTTTTTCCACTTATGTAGGTCTCGTTTGGTTTCTTGCAGTAATGCCTTGTAGTTTTCTTTGTATAGGTCTTTTACATCTCTGGTTATGTTTATTCCTAAGTATTTTATCTTCTTGCGGGCTATTGTAAATGATACTGATTTGGTGATTTCCATTCCAAAGTTCTCTTTGTTGGTGTATAGGAATCAAACTGATTTTTCTATGTTTATCTTGTACCCTGAAACTTTGCTGAAATTTTCTATTAGTTCTAGTAGTTTTCTTGAGGATTCTTTGGGGTTTTCTGTGTGTAAGATCATATCATCTGCAAGTAAAGATACTTTTACTTCTTCCTTACGAATTTGGATGCTCTTTATTTCTTTTTCTAACCTAATTGCTCTAGCTAGGACCTCTAGCACAATGTAGAATAAGAGTGTTTTTAAAGGGCATCCATGTCTGGTTCCCATTCTCAAGGGGAAAGCTTTCATAGGCTCTTTGTTTAGGACGATGTTGGCTGTTGGCTTTGTATAAATTTCCTTTATTATGTCAAGGAATTTCCCTTCTATTCCTTATTTTGCTGAGAGTTTTTTATGATGAATGGATGTTGGACTTTGTCAAATGCCTTTTCTGCATTAATTGATAAAATCTTGTCATTCTTTTCTTTTGTTTTATAACGTGATGAATTACATTGATTGTTTTTCTAATGTTGAACTATCCTTGCATACCTGGTATGATCCTCACTTGGTCATGATGAATTATTTTTTGATATATTGTTGAATGCTATTGGTTAGAATTTTGTTGAGGATTTTTACATCTATTTCAATCAGGGATATTGGTCTGTAATATTCTTTTTTTGTGGTGTCATTACCTGACTTGTATCAGGGTTATGCTGGCTTCATAGAATGAGTTTGGGAGTATTCCATACTTTTCTATTCTCTGAAATACCTTTAGTAGTAGTGATGTTAACTCTTCTGTGAAAGTTTGGTAGAATTTTCCAGTGAAGCCTTTAGGGCTACAGTTGTTTTTTATGTTAGGAGTTTTTTTTGTTTTTGTTTTTGTTTTTAATTACCTCTTCAATCTCTTCTTTTTTTATAAGTATATTTAGTTTTTCTTCCTTGGATTGTGTTAGTTTTGATAGTGTGTTTCTAGAAATTTGTCCACTTCCTCTAGATTTTAAAATTTTTTGGAGTACGATCTTTTGTAGCATTCTCTTATGATCCTTTTTATTTCAGTTGGGTCTGTTGTGATATCGCCCATTTGGGTTATTTGCTTCCTACTCAGTTTTTCTTTTGTCGGTTTGCCAATGGTTTATGGTTTTGTTGATCTTTTTAAAGAACCCACTTTTGGTCTTGTTAACTCTTTCAATTGTTTTTGTATTCTCTATTTCATTTATTTCTACTCTAATTTTTATTGTTTCCTTTTTTCTGGTGCCTGAGGGCTCCTTTTGCTGCTGTCTTTCTATTTTTTGAGTTGTAGTGTTAATATTTTGATTTTGGTCCTTTCTTCTTTTTGGATGTGTGCATTTATTGCTATAAACTGATCTCTGAGCACTGCTGTTGCTGTGTTCCAAAGGTTCTGGTAAGATGTCTTTTCATTCTCATTAGATTCTATGAATTTCTTTATTCTGTCTTTAATTTCTTGTATTACCCAGTAGTTTTTTAGCAAGGTGTTGTTCAGTTTCCATATATTTGATTTTTTTTTCTCACTTTTTCTGTTATTGATTTCTACTTTTAGGGCTTTATGCTCAGAAAACATGCTGTGTAATATTTTGTTAAGGCTTACTTTGTGGTCTATTCTGGAGAATGTTCCAGGTGCATGGGAAAAGAAAGTGTACTTGGCTGCTGTTAGGTGGAGTGTTCTGTGTATGTCTATAAGGTCAAGTTGGTTGATTGTGACATTTAGCTCTTCCCTGTCTTCATTGAGTTTCTTTCTAGATGTTCTGTCCTTCACCAAAAGTGGTGTGTTGAAGTCTCCTACTAGTATTGTGGATCCGTGTATCTCTCTTTTCAATGCTGTTAGAGCTTGTCTTATGTATTTTGGAGCCCTGTCATTGGGTGCATATATGTTTATTATGGTTATGTCCTCCTGGCGTATTGACACTTTGATCATTTTATAGTGTCCTTCCTTATACTTTTTGGTGAATTTTGCTTTAAAGTCTACTTTGTCAAAGATTAATATTGTCACTCCTGCTCTTTTTTGAGTGTTGTTTTCTTGATATATTTTTTTCACCCTTAGAGTTTTAGTTTGTTTGTGTCTTTAAGTCTAATGTGTGTCTCTTGTAGGCAGCGTACAGATGGATCATGTTTTTTTATCCATTCTGACACTCGCTGTCTCTTTATTGATACATTTAGTCCATTTACTTTCGGTGTAATTATTAATAGATATGAGTTAATGCTGTTATTTCGATGTATTTTTTGTATGTTGTTGAGTTTCTTTGTTTCACTTGATTTTCTGTGCTGAGTCATTTTTCTTTATGTATTTTCTTTTCATCTTTTTCATTATCGTTGATTTTGTGTTACTCCATCTTTACGTTTTTCTTCTTTTTTATTTTGATGGATAGATTTTTTAGTTTCCTTTGTGGTTACCTTAAAATTTGCTTCTATTTTTCTAAGTATAAACCAATCTTTCATTTCTTGATGTTGCCTTAGCTTCCTCTCCTTATGAAAGTTCTGTGAATACGCTATTTAGTCTCTTTTTTGTTTTAACATTGTCATCATTTACATATTGACATCTTTGGGTTTCCTTATTTTCAGTCTTTTAGCTTTGACTTGTTTTTGTGACTTCACTATCTGGAATGACATCTGGTTGTTCTGTCCTGTGTTCTAGTCCTTGGTGGTTATCTTATGTTATTGATATTCTAACCGGAGGACTCTCTTTAGTATTTCTTTTAGTTTATGTTTGTTTTTGCAAATTTCTTAAACTTCTGTTTAGCTGGAAATGCCTATATTTCACCATCATATTTGAGGCAGTTTTGCTGGTTATATAATTCTTGGCTGGCAATTTATTTTTCCTTCAAGGCTTTATATTTGTTATCCCATTGCCTTCTTGCCTGCATGCTTTCTGCCAAGTAGTCTGAGTTTAGTCTTATTGACTCTCTTTTGTAAATGACTTTTTGTTTATGCCTAGCTGCTTTTAAAATTCTCTGTTTATCTTTAGTTTTGGCAAGTTTGATTATAATATGTCTTGATGACTTTCTTTTGAGATCTACTCTGTGGGCTTTGATGAGCTTCTTGAATAGATCTCTCTCATCTTTTACAATATCAGGGAAGTTTTCTGCCAGCAAATCTTCAACAATTCTCTCTGTGTTTTCTGTTATTGCCCCCTGTTCTGATACTCCAATCACTTGTAGGTTTTTTATCTTAATAGTGTCCCAGATCATTCTTAGAGTTTCTCCATTTGTTTAAGTTCTTTTATCTGATTTTTCCTCAAATGAATTGGTGTCAAGGGCTTTTATCTTCAATTTCACTAATTTTGACTTTCATTGCCTCAATTCTGCTCACTATTTCTATTGAGTTGTCTAATTCTGAAATTTTATTGTTGTTTATTATGGTATTTATTATTTGTTGTTTATCTTTTGGATTTTTATTTGCTGTCTCCCTATGATTTCTAGCAGCCTGTTAAATTTGTCATTCTCTTCTAATATTGTTTTCCCGAATTCCTCTATTGTTTTGTCTGTGTGTTCCTTGGCTTTATCTGAGTGTTCCTGGTTTCCTTCCTGATATCTTGAAGAGCTCTGTGTATTAATCTGTTGAATTTTAATTCCAGTATTTCCAAGATCTTATCTTCCTCTGGAAGGTTTCCTGGTTCTTTGTTTTGGTCACTTGCTGGAGCTATCTTGACCTGCTTCTTTATGTGATTTGACATTGACAGTTGTCTCCATGTCATCAATAAATTGTTATATTTATTTATTATGTATTTGTTTAGTGTGTCCTAGCTTTTTCTTTATTTTGTTTTGATGTCCTCAAATAGGCTGGGCATGTGAGCTACATTTGTTATTGTTGTCTTTGAAGCTCTCACGTCCTGTCACTAGGTGGTTAGAGCTGCTACTAGGTGTGTCAGCCCAGGAGTCTGTTCACTTTTCTTGTGCGGATTCAGCTTAGGTGTCCAAGTCACCAAGTGTGTGTTGCAGACTCTCACCTACAGTCCTAGACTGGCAAGGCGACATAGGGGTGATTGGAACAGGCACAGTTATCTGGCTGCAGTAAGGGACTATGTGCTGAGCAAGGTATCAGGCTGACAGCTGCCCCTGAGTGCCTAGGTGGAAGGCATGTCCTTGTCCCCTAGAGTGCATAAGTAGATGGGGTTTGCTGCCAGACTTTGGGCACCCAATGCTGTTGGCTGTAAGGACTGGGAGCCACCACAAATTCTCAGACCCCTCTCATGGGTAGCTAGGTGGAATAGGTGAAACCACCAGTCTCCAGACCCCTTATGTGGGTGGGTGAGCACTGTGCTTAAGGGGAAAGGTGGTGTTAAATGTCACAGATCTGCAACTCCCCCTTCCCACTGCAGGTGAAAATAGGCTTCAGGTATATACCCTGTTGTTCTATGCTAAGGATGACCTTTGGTATTGAATTGGCCCACACATGTCTAGACAGGGGTGAAGGGTGCCTAGGCAAAGGGGCACTGCCTGCCCTGAGTTCTGGCTTAGGGGATGTGGTAATTTTTTGAAGCTGTGAGACTAAGTTCCTGAGTTCTCGGCTGTCTTAGTTATCTAGTACTGTTCTAACAGAAATGCCACAGGTGGATGGCTTTAACAAACAGAAATTTATTCTCTCACAATCTAGTAGGCTACAAGTCCAAGTTTAGGGCATCAGCTCCAAGGGAAGTCTTTCTCTCTCTGTCTGCTCTGGAGAAAGTTCCTTGTCATCATCTTCCCTTGGTCAAGGAGCTTCTCAGGTGTAAGGACCTTGGGTCCAAAAGTCATGCTCTGCTTCTGGTGCTGCTTTCATGGTGGTATGAGGTCCCCATGTCTCTCTGCTTGCTTCTCTCTTTTATATCTCAAAAGAGATTGGCTTAAGACACTAATCTTGTAGACTCATCAATATAATGGCTACTAATGTGTTGTAGGCTTTACAACACATAAGGAAATCACATCAGATGACAAAATGGTAGACAATCATACAATACTTGGAATCATGACCTAGCCAGGTTGACAGATATTTTTGGAAGACCCAATTCATTCCATGACACCAGCTTAGGATACTTGGCAGGTTTTTTTTTTTTTTTCCCTAAAGCTGGAAGACTGTTTTGGGCACAATAGCTCCTATTTCTGACTTAAGGGGTGTGGAAATTGTTAAATACTGCTGGACTGGTGTCAGATTGGAGGGTGGAGGAGCATCAGTGAAGGCAAAGAGACACTTCTCTGCTATAAAAGTTCCTACAAGGAGGGGTTATTTGGATCCCTTGCAGTAGGTTAGATGCTTGCACTTAACTTTTTGCAGATCCAGCACTGCTTCTCCTTAGCTCCAGAGGTTTTTGCAGACTCTCTGCCACCCAGTCTGTCCCAACGTGGTGAAATGCATCCCGAGAACTACTGCTCACCTCAGCCTGCATGTGCCACCTAACCCAGCCTGCAAGGTGCTGACTACCTGAAGACTGGCAATTCTTCACTGCTTCTGAATTGTCTCTCTCTCCCCCTGCCACTCAGTCGGACTCCTCAACTTTGTCTTTGATGATCAGGGCTCCTAGATTGTCACATATAATCAATTCACTTGTTTTTTTTTTTTTTTTAATCTTTGTTGTAAGAGGTACCACAGGAAGCATCTGACTATTTTGCTATCTAGACCCCACCTCTCATAGTTTTTTTTTTTTTTTTAAGTTTGATGCTATTCCACAGAGTTGATGATTATAATTATTTTCATATCATAGAAGGCTTGTGTTGTTTTCATTATTTCACACTGATGAGTCATATGTCTGTGAACATTGATATCTACTCCTGCTTCAGTGGTCAGGTAGATTAGGAGGGTCTGTCTGAGAATGTGACATTTTGGCTGAGGCCTGATTAACAAGGCATCTAAAGATGGATGAAGATCACTCCAGGCAGTGGAAATAACTCCATCAAAAGCCTTAAGTTGGGAGCGATATCTGAGAGTCCTTAGGAATGTCATAAAGTTGTGTGGGGCCAGATCATAAGGAGCTTTGTAAGTGGTGATAAGGAGTTTAAAATTATGCTTAATGTTACAAGGAATCATAGAAGATTTTAAGTAGGTCGGGGTGGTCTGAGTAGTATTTTAAGAATACTTTTCTGGTATTGGGCTGAGAGTGGATTGTATAGGGAAAAAGTTAAAACTGATAGGCCAATTATGAAGCTAATGTTATAGTCTTCACAAGAAATGACTGTATTTGGGGCTAGAATTGCTGTATTTGTGATAGAAATTAACTGATGTGGAATATGTGTGGAGTGAAGGAAAGAAAAGAATCAAGAATAAAACACAGAATTTTAAGTAAGTGAATTAGAGATGATATGATGCCTTTTATTGGATGGGGAAGACTAAAGAAGGATCAGCTCTGGGGAGGAAGACCAAAATTTCTGTGCTGGAAAGTTTGAAAGCTTGAAATGCATATTAGACATGCCTATGAATGTCAGGGATAGAAATATAGATTTGTGCATGACCATCAGGTAAAAGATTTAAAGCTATGGAAATGAATGAAATCAACTAGGCATTAAGTCCAAAATAAGTTCCCTGGATCCTCCAGTACTTATAGGTCAATCAAAAGAGGAGGACAAGCAAAAGATTCTGAGAAGGAGCAGCCAGGAAATTAGTAGGTAAACAAAGAGAAACAAGTACCACAGAAATCATGGAAGGGGGATGGGAAGTCAGGTATCACAAAGTGACTACCTGTGTCTCATATTATTAAGAGGTAAAAAAAATAATATAAAAGAAGTTAGTATCAGAGGAGGTGGAGACAACATCACCCTATAGACAGAAGCACCATGCTGTCTCTCCACAGCAAAGACCCAAAAAACTAAGTAAAACAGAGACAAATGTCAATCCTGGATCCCTAAGCATCAAATGAAGAGATAAAGAACTCAACCAAGCACCAAAAAGAATAAGAAACTGACAGAGAACAGAGAGCAAGGATAGTTATGAGGAGAGGCCCTTATCAGCTAATGCAGCATGGATGCACCATCTTGGACTCCTGTCGGAGATCAGCTGAGAGGGAGTATGGGAAAGCAGATTCACGGATATCCCAGCAGGAGACAAAGCACCCAGTAACCAGTGAGACATGTTATCCCACCTCCCACCCTGCCTCCCCTGCTTGACCTTCACCACCTCCCAGCTCACCAATCCATTGCTTCCCTGTGGGTCGATTCACTGCTTCCCTTTGGGCTGATTCCCAGCTTCCTGGAGGGCAGACACACTGCTTCCCAGTGGCTGATTTGCTGTTTTCCAGAAGGCTGATTCCCGCCTTCCCGGTTGGCCAATTCACAGCTTCCCAGAGGGCCACAACCACGGCACTGTAGGGATTGGTTCTGTGTCATGCGGATTCACCCTGCCCACACTGACCAGCTTACTCACTTTGTAGCTGGTGTTGCTTTTTTCAGCCTCTTTTCATTTCTCTCCTGCTTTTCACCTCCTCCCCCTCCTTTCTCTTGAACACTTGACTCTGTGTGCCATCTTTGCTTCTTCTTGACAGACTGAGAAATGCCACTCAGCTGGAGAAATGCTGCCGTAGTCCACACGGCCATGCTGGTGGGATCCCTAATAGCTTTTTCTTTTTTGGTTTTCTCTTTCTTTTTTACTTTCTATCTTTCTTCTTTTCTCAGTTTTTTGTATCTTTCTACTTACTTTCTTTTCCTGTCTCCTGAATACATGGCACTGTGCATAATCTCCACCCCTTCTAGTTGGGCTGTACTGCACAGCTTGGGATCCACTTGCTTGGTCCGCACAGCTACACCAGTGGGATCCCTGGGGGCAGTTTTTGCATTTTTATTTATTTATTTTCTTTTTGTTTTTCTTCATTTCTTGGTTTCTTGTCTCTCTACTCAATGGAAAGCTCCCTTAGCACTTTTTTTCTTTTCTTTTTTTTTTGCTGCTGTTTCTCTTCTCTTTCTCTTCTTTTCTGTACCCAACCTAGTACCACACATCACAACCTCCCACTCCTTCCCTCCTGCATATCTGTAACTGTATGCTGAATATAGCCATCCCAAGCAGCACGAGCATGACCTACTGGAACTTGCTCTGCACTGATCACCAACTCGCATTGTCAGCCCCAGTACGTGCCATAAACAACCATTCCAGTCCCTCCCCTTCAGAGACCTACCCTGGTGCACCATAGTTGAGTTAAAGCTAAAAGCAGACAAAAATGAGGAAAAAATAGACAAATTCATGGAAAAGTCAGACAAACTCATGAAAAATACTGGAAAAAAATAGAAGAATTGAGGAAAATGCTAAAATAAATTCACAACTAGTGGTATGAAGTTCCCATGTCTCTCTGCTCACTTCTCTCTTTTATATCTCAAAAGAGATTGGCTTAAGAGACTACCTAATCTTGTAGACCTCATCAATATAACTGCCACTAATCCATTTCATTACATCATAGTGATAGCATTTACAACACAGGGAAATCACATCAAAAGATAAAATGGTAGACAGTCATACAATACTGGGAATAATGAAGAAGTAAAACTGTCCCTATTTTCAGATGATTTGATACTACATGTAGAAAACCCAAAAGACTCAACGAGAAAACTACTGAAACTACTAGAAATCATACAAAAGCAATAATGAGAAATTCAAAAGATAAACAGCAAGATTTCAGAAATGGACAATGTCATACAAGGGTTAAGGAGCAGGTTTGAAACAATGGATGACAGGATCAACAAAATTGAAGAAACAATCTTGAATACAAATTTATTTGAGGAAAAATCAGGAAAAAAAAGCAAAGAATAATTAAGAAATCCTGAGAATGATGAGGGATACAATCAAAAGAAAAAATTTTCGAGTGATCAGTTTCAGAACAGGGTGAGAAAACGGAAAACTCAGAGAGGATCATTGAAAAGTGTTCTCTTTAAGACCTGCAGATAGTGTGAAGGAAACCTAGAGGAAGTGGATAAATTACTAGAAACACACTACCTACACAAACTATCACAAATGGATGTTGAAAACATGAACAGGCCCATAACAAGAGAAGAGATTGAAAAGCAAATAAAAACAACTCCCAACAAAAAAAAAGCCCTGGTCCCAACGGCTTCACTGGAGAATTGTACAAAACATTCAGAGAAAAGCTTACATCAGTACTACTCAAATTATTTCAGAACATAGAAAAGGAAGGGTTTCTTCCAAATTCATTCTATCAAGCCAGCATAACCCTTTTATCAAAACCAGGAAAAGACACCACAAAAAAAGAAAATTACAGACCAGTATCTCGCATGAATATAGATGCAAAAAACTGCAACAAAATTTTATCCAATAGAATTTAGCATCATATCAAGAAAATAATACACCACAACCAAGTAGGATTCATACTAGATATGCAAGGATGGTTCAAAATTAGAAAATCAAAGTAATCCACCACATAAATAAAAGAAAAGAATCACATGATCATCTCAATCGATGCAGAAAAGGCATTTGACAAAGTCCAACACCCATTCCTGATAAAAACTCTCAATAATATAGGTATTGAAGGGAAATTCCTCAACATAATAAAGGGCATCTATACAAAACCAACAGCCAACGTCATTCTTAATGGAGAGATACTGAAAACTACTCTTGAGAACTAGAATAAGACAAGGATGTCCTTTATCACCACGCCTATTCAACATTGTGCTAGATGTCCTACCTAGAGCAATAAGGCAAGAAAAAGAAATAAAGGGCATCCAAATTGGTAACTGTCATGGACTGAATTGGGTCTCCTAAAAATATCTGTCAACTTGGTTGTCTCATGATTCCCAGTATTGTATGATTGCATACCATTTTATCTTCTGATGTGATTTTCCTAAGTGTTGTAAAAGCTATCACAATGATGTAACAAAATAGATTAACGGCAGTTATATTGATGAGGTCTACAAGATTAGGTAGTATCTTAAGCCAATCTCTTTTGAGATATAAAAGAGAGAAGTGAGCAGAGAGACATGGTAAATTCATACCACCAAGAAAACAGTGCCGGGAGCAGAGTGCATCCTTTAGAACTGAGGTTCCTGTGCAGAGAAGCTCCCAGACCAAGGGAAGATTGATGACACTGACCTTCCTCCATAGCTGACAGAGAACGTGTTCCCTTGGAGCTGACACCATGAATTTGGACTTATAGTCTACTGGCCTGTGAAAGAATAAACTTCTCTTTGCTAAAGCCACCCACTTGTGGTATTTCTGTTACAGCAACACTAGATGACTAAGACAGTAATGAAGAAGTAAAACTGTCCCTATTGGCAGATGATATGTTATTACATATAGAAAACCTAAAAGATTCAACGAGAAAACTATTGGAACTAATAGAAAGATTCAACAGCATAGCAGGATACAAGATAAATATACAAAAATCAGTTGGATTCCTATACACCAACAAACAAAATGATGGAAAGGAAATTAGGAAAACAATACCATTTATAATAGCCCCTAAAACAATGAAATATTTAGGAATAAATCTAATCAGGTATGTAAAACAACTATACAAAGAAAACTACAAAACACTACTACAAGAAACCCACAGAGATCTCCATAAATGGAAAAATATACCATGCTCACGGAACAGAATTGAGAACCCAGATGTAAATCCATCCACCTACTGGCACTTGATCTTCAACAAAGGCACAAAATCCATCAAATAGGGATAAGACAGTCTTTTTAACAAATGGTGCTGGCAAAATTGGATGTCTACCTGCAAAAAAATGAAACAGAACCCATACCTCGCACCATACACAAAAACTCATTCAAAATGGATCAAAGACATAAACATAAAACCAAAAACCATAAAGATCAAAGAAGAAAAAATAGGATCAATGTTAGAGAACCTAATACACAGCATTAACAATATACAACCATAACTAACAACATACAAACTCCAGAAGATAAGCTAGATAACTGGGATCTTCTAAAAATTAAACACTTATGCTTATCCAAAGACTTCAGCAAAAGAGTAAAAAGAGAACTCAGAGACTGGGAAAAAAAATTTTTGGCTATTACAAATCCAGTAAAGGTCGAATCTCTAAATGCTACAGGAAAATCCCAACACCTCTATAAGAAAAAGACAAATAATCCAATTAAAAAATGGGCAAAGGAAATGAACAGATACTTCACTAAAGAAGACATTCAAGCGGCTAACAGACACATGAGGAAATGCTCACCTTCACTAGCTATTAGAGAAATGCAAATCAAAACCACGATGAGATACCATCTCACCCTGGTATTACTGGCACGAATCAAAAAAAAGAAAATTATCAAATGTTGGAGAGGCTGCGGGGAGATTGGCACTCTTATGCACTGCTGGTGGGAGTGCAAAATGGTACAACCACTTTGGAAAACGATATGACACTTCCTTAGAAAGCTAGAATTAGAAATGCCATATAATACAGCAATCCCATTCCTAGGATTATAACCTAGAGAAATAAGAGCGATTTACACAAATAGACATATGCACACCCATGTTCATTGCAGCATTGTTCACAATAGCAAAAAGATGGAAACAACCTAGATACTCATCAACAGATGAATGGATAAACTATGGCACAGACACACAAAGCAATACTACACAAGGAAAAGGAACAACGATGAATCTATGAAACATCTCACAACGTGAATGAATCTGGAGGGCATTGTGCTGAGTGAAATAAGTCAATCACAAAAGGACAAATACTGCATGAGACCACTACTATAAAAACTCATGAAAAGTTTTACACACAAAAAGAAATAATCTTTGATGGTTACGAGGGAGTGGAGAGCTGGAGATGGAAAAACACTAAATAGACAATAGGTAAGTGGTAACTTTGGTGGTGGGTAAGACAGTACACAATACTGGGGAAGTCAGCACAACTTATTCAGGGTAAGGTCATGGAAGCTTCAGGGACAAATCCAAACTCCCTGAGGGACCTAATTACTGTGGGGACCATGATCTTAGGAAACATCTAGCTCAATTGGCATAGCATAGTTTATAAAGAAAATATTCTAGATTCTACTTTGGTGAGGAGCGTGTGGGGTCTTAAAAGCATGTGAGCAGCCATCTAACATACTCCAGTGTTCTCACCCCTTCAGGAGCAAGGGAAAATGAAGAAAACTAAAGACACAAGGGAAAGATTAGTCCAAAGGACTAATAGACCACAACTACCACCTCCTCCACCAGACCGAGTCCAGTACAACTAGATGGTGCCTGGCTGTCACCACTGACTGCTCTGACAGGGATCCCAATAGAATGTCCTGGACAGAGCTGGAGAAAAACGTTGAACAAAATTCTAACTCAAAAAAAGACCAGAATTAATGGCCTGACAGAGACTGGAGAAACCCTGAGAGTATGGACCCCGTAAACCCTCTTAGCTCAGTAATGAAGTCACTCCAGAGGTTCAACTTTTAGCCAAAGATTAGACATACCTATAGGACAAAATGAGACTAAAGGGGCACACCAGCCCAGGGACAAGGACTAGAAAGCAGGAGGTGACAGGAAAGCTGGTAATAGGGAACCCAAGGTCTTGAAGGGAGAGTACTGGCATGTCATAGGGTCATTAACCAATGTCATGAAACAGTATATGTACTAACTGTATAATGAGAAGCTAGTTTGTTTTGTAACCTTCAACTAAAGTAAATTTAATTTTTTGTTGTTGTTGTTAAAAAAAAGTTAGCATCAAATATGATGTTATCAAGATCACTAGTGAAGCAGTCCCTGGGTGGTCTAAACAGGTAACACTCAGCTGCTAACCGAAAGGTTGGAGGTTCTAGATGCTTTGAAAGAATACCTGGAAATCTGCTTATGAAAACCCTATGGAGTACAGTTTTCTGACACACATGGAGTTGCCATGAGTTGGAGTGAACTTGATAGCTACTAGAAAGAAAAAAAAAAAAAGCAACATGAACAATATTAGTGAAGTTGAGGGGCATTAAGCAAAGAAGTAAATGATTATAGAAAGCCAGAGAAGGTAGCTCTGCTTGTGGGACAACTTGAGCCTTCTGAGAAGCATACAATGTAACTGAAAATTCCTTTATTTGACCTCTTAAATATTCACATTGGATTACAATAATACTAGATTCTTTCATTCCATTTGTTAGTATAAGAGATCCCCCAGAAGAGCTTCTGGCAAAATGACGCTCTAGGCAGAAGCACCACTCGGTCCCTCCACAGCAAAGACTGGAAAAACTAAGACAAACAGACAAAATAGTAATCCTGAAACCTAAAACATCAAATGAAGAGATAAAGGACTCAGCCAAGCACCAAATGGAGTGAGAAAACTGACAGAGAACGGAGAGCGAGAAGAGAGTCATGCAGAGGTCCCCTATCAGCTAGCGCAGTGCAGATCCGCCATCTTGGACTCCTATCGGAGACCACCAAATAGGGGGTATGAGAAAGCAGCTTCACGAAGCTTCCAGTGGGAGACAAAACAACAAGTAATATGTGATATATGCTTTCCCACCCCCCACACTTCTTCACCCCTACTCGGCCTCCTCTGCTTCCCATGGCCACAGTCTCTTGTCCAGAAAGGACTGGCTACTTGAAGTCCACCCTCCTGAATTGGCTGGCTCTCCGAGTGCCATTTGTTGGCTGCTGGTGTTGCTTTTTTCGGCTTCTTTTGATTTCTTCCTTACCTCTCACCACCTCCCCCTCTTTTCGTTCAAATACCTGGCTCCGTGCACAATCTTTGCTTCTTCCTGAGGGGCTGCTGAGATCCGTTCAAGTGTGGAACTGCTTCCTGGTCAGGGCTGCCATGCTGGTGGGAGCCGGGGCTTTTGTTTGTTTGTTTGTCTTGAATTATTTGTTTGTTTTATTTTCCTTTTCTTGAGTTGGGAGCCCGTTCTGCCTGGGCAGTGCTGTGCAGCTTGGGACCTAATTCCTCTGCTTATGCAGATGTGCAGAGGGATCCCTTAGGGCATTTATTTTTTCCTGTTTTTTTTTTTTTTTTGTTTGTGTGTTTGTTTTTTGGGGGTTTTTTATTGTTCTATTTTTTTTTAATTATTTTGTTTTCTTTTCCTCTTTTTCCCTTTTTGTCTTTCTTCATAACTCAGTTTCTCCTCTCTCCATACTTTCCTTCTCTTCTTGTTCCCTGAATACCTGGCACTGAATAACTCTACACCTTCTAGCCAGGCTGTACTGCAATACCTGAGAACAACATTCCCAAGATCTCCTAACCACACCAGTGGGATCTCTGGGAGCTTTGCTGTTCTTTTTCTTTTCTGATTTTTATTTATTCATTCATTTCTTCTTTTTTTCTTCCCCTTTTTTCTTTTTCTCCATTTCATAGTCTCTCATCTCTCCACTCCAATGGCAAGCTCCCCTAGCACTCTTTTTTGTTTGTATGTTTTTGGCCCCTGTTCCTCTCTCCTCTCGCCCATATCCAACTTAGCTCCACACATAACAATCTACCCCCTAATACTGCCTACCTGCAATGTGTGCTTAACATCACACCACCAAGCAGCACAGGCACAGCCTACCAGAACCTGCCCTGCTCTGATTACCTACCCACCCTAGTGGCTGTAGTAAGTGCCACAAACAACCCATCCCAGTAACTCCTCTTCACTAAACCTGCCCTGCTGTACTATATCTGAGTGACTGACCCTGCCATTTGGAGAAGGAGTGACAATTATCATGTCCAAAATTAGCAAACAACAAAGAACACACAGCCCGTTGGCTAAGACATAGCCAAATAAAAAAAAAGAGGACAAAACAAACAAATCTACAGTCAATAAAAGAGAAAAATAACTACTGAATGCCCCGAAGACAGCAGACAATATCAAAACATTTACAAAAACAGCACAAGATGGTTCCAGTAGGCAACCAAAATAAAACACCAGATGACTTTCCAGTGGAAGAAAGGCACTAGAGCTAACTGATAGGGAATTCAAATCTCTAATACTCAGAATTGTTCAAGAGTTGAAGCAAAAAGCAGACAAAAATGAGGAAAAAATAGACAACTTCATGGAAAAGGCAGACAAATTCATGGAAAATACAGACAAAAAATTGGAAGAATTCAGGAAAATAATGCAGGAAGAAAATGCCAAAATAACTTCACAACTAGAAATTATACAAAAACAAAAAATTAGAAATCCAAAAGATAAACAACAAGATTTCAGAAATGGACAGTGTCATAGATGAGCTAAGGAGCAGATCTGAAATGGTGGAAGACAGGATCAGTGGAATTGAAGACAAAAACTTGGTTAGAAATCTGCTTGAGGAAAACTCAAAAAAGAACAAAGAAAAATGAAGAGACCCTGAGAGTTATGTCGGATACAATCAAAAGGAAAAATTTTCTAGTGATTAGAGTTCCAGAACAGGGGGAGAAAACAGAAAACACAGAGAGGATCACTGAAGAACTGCTGACAGAAAACTACCCCAATATCATGAAAGATGAAAAGCTGGCCATCCAAGAAGCTCTATGAACCCCATATAGGATAGACCCCAAAAGAAAATCACGAAGGCATATCATAATCACACTCGCCAAAAACAAAGACCAACAAAGAATCCTGAGAGCAGCTTGTGAAAAAAAGAAGTCACTAACAGAGGAGAAACAATAAGACTAAGCTCAGAATATTCGGCAGAAACCATGCAGGCAAGAAGGCAATGGGATGACATTTATAAAACCTTCAAAGAAAAAAACTGCCAGCCAAGCATAATATATCCTGCAAAACTCTTGTTCAAATAGGATCGTGAAATAAGGTCATTTCCAGACAAACAAAAATTAAGGGACTATGTAAAAACCAAACCAAACAGTACTTCGATCTGAGAACAAAAAATATCTGACCACAGGCAGAATACAGTACACAGGATAGTACTAGACAGATACCAATCTAGGAAACCAACTCTCAAGGACTATCCAAAACCAAAAGAAATGCAACAGGAAATCAGAACAGTTAATCTGTAAATGACAATAACATCATAACAATAAAAGAGGGAATAAACGGTGTAGGTATAGAACCTTCTAATGGAGAGGAAGGCAAGGTGATACCAAGTAATAATAGACTTCTTCAAACTTAGAAAGATAAGGGTAAATGTCATGATAATCACAAAGAAAGTTAAAAAACATACTCATAAAAATAAAGAGGAAAAACAAAGTCTCAGCAAAAACAAAACCTACAAAAAAAAAAGAAATGAAAAAATCCACGAAAAAAGGTAATTCAGCACAGGACAGTAGGAATAACAAAGAAAAAATCATCACCACAAAAAAAAGCACTACAAAATGACAGCAACAAACTCACATCTATCAATAATTACACTCAGTGTAAATGGCCTAAATGCACCCAAGAAGAGACAGAGAGTGACAGAATGCATAAAGCAGGATCCATTAATATGCTGTCTAAAAGAGACACAGCTTAGAAACAAAGACATGAATTTATTAAAAGTCAAAAGTAGGAAAAAAATATATCAAGCTAACAACTACCAAAAAAGAGCAGGAGTGGCAAT
>NW_004444065.1:6722428-6723757 GCF_000243295.1 Trichechus manatus latirostris
ATAAATGGAGAAACATACCATGCTCCTGGATAGGTAGACTCAACATTGTAAAAATGACAATTCTACCCAAAGCAATTTACAAATACAATGCAATCCCAATCCAAATACCAACAACATTCTTCAAAGAGATGGAAAAACTAATCATTAACTTTATATGGAAAGGGAAGAAGCCCTGAATACGTAAAGCACTATTGAAGAAGGAGAATAAAGTTGGAGGACTCACACTACCTGACCTCAGAACCTACTACACAGCTACAGTAGTCAAAACAGCCTGGTACTGGTACGATGACAGACACATTGACCAATGGAACAGAATTGAGAACCCAGATGCAAATCCATGCACTTATGATCACCTGATCTTCAAGAAGGGTCCAAAGTCCATCAAATGGGGGAAAGACGGTCTTTTTACCAAATGGTGCTGGCAAAACTGGTTATCCATCTGCAAAAAAAATGAAACAAGATCCATACCTCACGCCATATACAAAAACAAATTCATTATGGATCAAAGAACTAAATATAAAGCCAAAAACTATAAAGCTCATAGAAGAAAAAATAGGACCAATGCCACAGGCCCTACTACACAGCATTAACAGGATACAAACCATAACCATCAATGCACAGACCCCAGAAGATAAGCTAGATTACTGGGATCTCGTAAAAATCAAACAGCTATGCTCTTCAAAAGACTTCACCAAAAGAGTCAAAAGAGAACGTACAGAGTGGGAAAAAATTTTTGGACAGTACAAGTCAGACAAAATTGTAATCTCCATAATCTACAAGAAAATCCAACACCTCTACAACAAAAAGACAAGTAATCTTATTTAAAAATGGGCAAAGGAAATGAACAGACCCTTCACCAAAGAAGACATTCAAATGGCCAACAGACACATGAGAGAATGTTCGCGATCACTAGCCATTAGAGAAATGCAAATTAAAACCACAATGAGATACCATCTCACCCCGGCATTACTGGCACGGATCAAAAACTCTGGAAATAACAAATGTTGGAGGGACTGCGGGGAGATTGGAAACTCTTATGCAGTGCTGGTGGGAATGCAAAATGATACAACCATTTTGGAAAATGATATAGCGCTTCCTTAGAAAACTAGAAATAGAAATACCATAGGATCCAGCAATCCCACTCTTAGGAATATATCCTAGAGAAATAAGAGTCGTCACTTGAGTAGACATATGCACACCTATGCTCACGGCAGCATTGTTCACAATAGCAAAACGATGGAAACAACGTAGGTGCCAATCAACAGATGAATGGATAAACAAACTATGGTACATACACACAATGGAGTACTATGCAACGAGAAAGAACAA
>NW_004444065.1:6723857-6725601 GCF_000243295.1 Trichechus manatus latirostris
AGAATCAACAAAACCAAAAGTTGGTTCTTTGAAAGAATCAACAAAATCAACAAACCACTGGCCAGACTGAGAAAAGAAAAACAGAAGAGGATGCAAATAACACAAATAAGGAATTAAATGGGCAATATTACAACAGCAACATTACAACAGACCCAACTGAAATAAAAAGGATTATTACAGAATATTATGAAAAACTATACTCCAACAAATTTGAAAACCTAGAGGGAATGGATAAATTTCTAGAAACACACTACCAACCAAAACTACAACAAAGTGATGCTGAAAATCTGAACAGACCCATAACAAGAGAAGAGATTGAAAAGATAATAAAAAAACCCAACCAAAAAAAGCCCTGGCCCAGATAGCTTCACAGGACAATTCTACAAAACATTCATAGAAGACCTTGCACCAGTACTACTCAAACTATTTCAGAGCATAGAAAAGGATGCAACACTTCCAAATTCATTCTATTAAGCCAGCATAACGCTGATACCAAAAACATGCAAAGACATCAAAAAATAGAATATTACAGACCAATATCTCTCATGAATATAGATGTAAAAATTCTCAACAAAATTCTAGCCAACAGAATTCAGCATCATATCAAAAAAATAAAACACCATGACCAAATAAGATTCATACCAGCTATGCAAGGATGGTTCGGCATTAGAAAATCAATCAACGTAATCCACCACATAAATAAAGGAAAGAAAAGAGTCACATGATCATCTCAATTGACACAGGAAAGGCATTTGACAAAGTCCAACACCCATTCCTGATAAAAAATCTCAATAAAATAGGTATAGAAGGTGTCATGGTTTGAATTATGTCCCCCCAAAAATGTGTGTATCAATTTGGCTGGGCCATGATTCCCAGAACTGTGTGGTTGGCCTCCATTTTGTGATTGTAATTTTATGTTAAAGAGGATTAGGGTGGGATTGTAACACCACCTTTACCCAGGTTACATCCAATGTAAAGGGAGTTTCCCTGGGGTGCGGCCTGCACTATCTTTTATCTCAAGAGATAAAAGGAAAGGGAAGCAACCAGAGAAATCGGGACCTCATACCATCAAGAAAGCAGTGTCGGGAGCAAAGTGCATCCTTTGGACTGGGGTCCCTTCGCCAAGAAGCTCCTAGTGTGGTAGAACACTGATGAGAAGGCCGAGAGAGAGAAAGCCTTCCCCTGGAGCTGACACCCTGAATTTGGACTTTTAGCATACTTTACTGTAAGGAAATAAACTTCTCTTTTTTAAAACCATCCACCTGTGGTATTTCTGTTATAGCAGCACTAGATAACTAAGACAGAAGGGAAATTTCTCAGCATAATTAAGGGCATCTATGCAAAACCAACGGCCAATATCATTCTTAACGGAGAGGGGCAGAAAACATTCACCTTGAGAACAAGAACAAGACAATGATGCCCTTTATCACTACTCCTATTTAACATTGTGCTGGAAGTTCTAGCTAAAGCAATAAGGCAAGAAAAAGAAATAAAGGGCATCTAAATTGGTAATGAAGAAGTTAAACTCCCCCTGTTTGCAGATGATGTGATAATATACACAGAAAACCCTAAAAATTCCACAAGAAATCTACTGGAACTAATAGAAAGATTCAGCAGAATAGCTGGATACAAGATCAACATACAAAAATAAGTTGGATTCTTAGGCACCAATAAAGAGAACGATGAAAAGGAAATCAGGAAAACAATACCATTTATAATAGCCCCTAAAAAAATAAAATACTTA
>NW_004444065.1:6725802-6744859 GCF_000243295.1 Trichechus manatus latirostris
CAAGGAAAGGTCATGGAAGCTCCATAGACACATCCAAACTCCCTGAGGGACTGAATTGCTGGGCGGAGGGCTGTGGGGACCATGGTCTCTGGGAAACATCTAGCTCAATTAGCATAACATAGTTTATAAAGACAATGTTTTACATTCTACCTTGGTGAGGACTGTCTGGGGTCTTAAAAGCCTGTGAGCAGCCATCTAGGATATTCCACTGGTCTAATCCCTTCGGGAGCAGGGGATAATGGGAAGAACAGGATACAAGGAAAAAATTAGTCCAAAGGACTAATGGACCATGGCTTCCAAGGCTTTCACCAGGCTGAGTCTAGTACAGCTAGATGGTGCCCGGCTGCCACCACTGACTGCTCTGACCAGGATCAAAGCAGAGGGTTCTGGACAGAGCTGGAGAAGGATGTAGAACAAAATTCTATCACACACAAAAAAAGACCAGATTTACTGGCCTAAAGGGACAGGAGAAACCTCGAGAGTATGGCCCCCAGACACCCTTTTAGCTCAGTGTTGAAGTCACTTCCGAGGTTCACCGTTCAGCCAGGGAGTGGACAGCCCCATAAAACCACATGGGACTAATGAGGCATAGCAGTCCAGGGACAAGGGCTAGAAAGCAGAAGGGGACAGGAAAGCTGGTGATAGGGAACCCAAGTTTGAGTAAGGACATTGTTGATGTATTGTGAGGTTGTTAAACATTGTTATAGGGCAACACGTGTAACTGTTTAATGAGAAACTATTTTGATCTGTAAACCTTCATCTCGAGTGAGAATAGCAGCACAATCAGAAGAGCGTAGTCGATGTCACTGAATTGTGCAAGTAGAAATTTTTGAAATGGTGTATCTTTGGCTATGTATATTTTCACCACAAAAAAAAAGTCAAGAAGGGAGAGGGTTGACATGTTGTGGGGTTGTTAACCAACGTCATAAAATAGTATGTGTACTACTGTTTAATGAGAAACTATTTGTTCTGTAAACCTTCACCTGAAGTACAATTAAAAATAAATTAATTAATTTAAAAAAAAATAGCGATGCCCTAGTTTGTAGACAGCTGGGATTCAGTCATATCTGAGTGTGTCTGGTAAATACTGAATATTGGTGTGGGCTTTGAAAAAGGTGATTTTCCAGAGTTTGCTGATTTTTTTTTAAGTCTTTTTTTTTTGCTAAGGGACAAGAGTAAATTATCTTATGGTTGTATATAGATGCAAGAACAGATAGGGCTGCCCACTTTTTTATCTCTTTCTGAATTATCCTATATAATATCTAACACTCTCTTTAACTCAAGTATTGTGTTGTTGAATAGAATTTTCCTACTGAGAGTTTTTTTTTAGTTTAAATTTGTTAGACTGTCAATTTCCTGTATAATTGTTATTGGAAATATGTCAATAGTATTATCCATACTTCTTCAAAATAAACATGTACAAAACTGTACTGAGCAGTTGTTTCCTTATAAATCTATTTCTTATTCCCATTCTCTATTTTCATCTACACAGCTTCTCAAATCAGGAACCAAGACATCAAATTTAGGTATTCCCTAAATCAATCACTAAGTCATGTCTTCTTTATTTCCTAAAATGTTCCCAAATCAAACCATTTTGCCTTATCATATAGTCAAACAAACTTATTTTAGGCCATCTTCATTTCTTTGAGTTTCCTGAGTCCCCTCCCTGTAACCTTGCTGTTCTCTAATTTGTTATCTACCCTATAATCAGAATGTTACAAAATAAAAATCTGATAAGAATACTTTTAGTAAAATCTTTCAAGGTCTCCTCGTTTTTCTTTGCCTAATGTCTTTTAGGATAGAGCAGTACATACTGGAGTATTCAGAAACTATGGAAATGAGTCATATTAAATTGTGCTCAACAGTGATCTCAAAATTTAAATTCATAGGCTTAAAATAATTTATAACCAAAACCTTAAGCAAATGAATAAACATCAATTCTGCTACTCCTCTCAAATATTATGATCTAATGATATGTTGTTTTTGTTAGGTGACATCAAGTCGATTCTGACTCATAACAACTCTATGTACAACAGAACAAAACACTGCCCGGTCCTGTCCCATCCTCACAATCTTGTTATGCTTAAGCCTATTGTTGCAACCACTGTGTCAATCCATCTCCTTGAGAGTCTTCTTCTTTTTCACTGACCCTCTACTTTACCAAGCGTGACGTCCTTCTCCAGGGACTGATCCTTCTTGATAACATGTAGAAAGTATGTGAGACGAAGTCTCACCATCCTTGCTTCTAAGGAGCATTCTGGCAGTACTTCTTCCAAGACAGATTTGTTTGTTCTTTTGGCAGTCAATGGTATATGAAATATTCATCACCAACACCACAATTCAAAGGCATCAATTCTTCTTCAGTCTTCTTATTCATCATCCAGCTTTCACATGCATAAGAGGCAATTGAAAACACCATAGCCTGGGTCAGTCACACCTTAGTCTTCAAGATGACACCTTTGATTTTTAACACTTTAAAGAGACCTTTTGCAGTAGATTAGCCCAATGCAAGCATTGTTGCATAACTTCCAGCATCACAGCAACACGCAAGCCCCCACAGTATGACAAACTGACAGATGCATGGGGGATCTAATGATACATAATGAAACATTTTCAGTACTCTGGATTCCTTGCTTATTCTCACGTAGAGTCTTCACACATGCTATTCTACTAAGTAAATGAACCATCTCTATCTTTCCAATATATAAATACTACTCATGATCAATTCTCAAACTAGGTATCATCTCTTCTAGGGTAGTGTCCCTGACTGGAGACTCCAGCAAGTCAAAGTGAAATTTCTGGGTAAAAAATCTCTCAGCACAATAAATATCCTCCATTATAGCCCTTATCTCCTTTTATTACAATTTCCCATTTGTGTTTCTTGATCTTCTAGTGGACTCAAAACAATCTTTTTCCCCAGTGTATCTCCAGCACTGAGGGTATTGCTAGCATGCAGTAGGCACTCAAATGTATCTGTTGAATGAATGAATGTTCCAAGAATATTTTATATTTTGACTATTGCATTTTTATATCAGCACTTAAAAATACTATCTTTTTACTCATCCTTGAGCTTGACTTAAATCCCTATAATTAAATTTTCTCAATTTTGTAAAAAAACTAATTTTAAAACTTCCTTATAAACCTTGTTTCAATATTACATTTTTGCAGGGCCTTTGTTGTGGAACTGTCCAAAAGTCAAGTTGGTCCTCAACTCCTCAATCAGCATCTGAAAGATAATAGATGCCTCCTCTGGGATCTGAAGGTTGAAGGCAGTTAAGTATATGAAATTAATACCACATTGTGTTGTTCACAGCTGTCAATCAGCTAATGCTTATTCTCATAGTAGGACCCATCTGCTCAAATGTCATATCAAAGAGAAACTCAGCCAGTACATGGGAATCTGGGCAATAATTCTCTTAAGTATAGATATTTGTTTCTGATTTAGTAAAAAGTTTGAAGTGTGCTAGAAGCGATTTATGATGATCCTTGCATTGCCTGACTACAACTGCTTTTCAAGACTTTTACTGGGTAAAGCAATGTTAGCTAGAGTTAGATATATTTGTTCCTCTATGTTCTAGAGCAATCTGTCCAATGGACAATCTATATTGATATGTCTATTCATACCCAAGAAAATGTCGTAATTGTTGTGGCAACAATTTTCAGAGAGTGGAAGCCAAATAATACATATTTTCTGTTTCCAATTAACTGTGTAACTTTGTAAGTGTTGGTCCATCACTCTGTGTCACAATATTTTCAGGAGATAGTCCTTCAAACTTTAGCTTCGATATCGCTTCTCATGGGAAGGTATCCCTTTAGGAACCTCCAGAAAGCCTGGGTTAATTGATCCAGCTCAGCGCTACCAAATCAAAATAAACATTTTCTGCGTTAACCCGTATCACCCTTACATATTGTTAATGTTGTCTTCTTTTCGTCTTAACTAGACTTCAAACACAATCCTTTTTGCCGTTGTACCCTTATCTCCTAGCACATTGCTAGCATGTATTGAGTACTGGTTGCATTTGTTTTATCAACAAGAAAGAATAAATGCTTCAGTAAAATTTTCAATTGGACTGTTGTGATTTTCATTTTATGGTATTCTCACTCCAGTCTTCAAAAACATTATTGTAGTTGTTAGGTTCCAATTCATAGTGACCCTGTCTAAAACAGAACGAAACACTCCCTGGTCCTCTGCCATCCTCACAGTCATTGCTATGTTTGAGACTATTTTTGCAGCAAATGTGTTAATCTATCTCTTTGAGGGTTTTCCTCTTTTTCTCTGACCCTCTACTTTACCAAGCATGATGTCCTTCCTCAGAAACTGGTCCCTCTTGATAACATGTCCAACATAAGTGAGACAAAGTCTCACCATCCTTGCTTCAAAAGAGCATTGTGGATGTTCTTCTTACAAGACAGATTTGTTCATTCTTCTGGCAGTTCATGGCATATTCAATATTTTTCATCAATACCATAATTCAAAGGCATCAATTCTTCTTCAGTCTCCCTTATTCATTGTCAAGCTTTCACATTCATATGAGACAATTAAAATATATTAATCTTGTTTAATTGAAGAAATACTTCTGATTACCTGATTAACTCATTAATATTTGCCATTTATTTATCTTTAAAGCTTGATTTGAAGGTTCTTGGTGATATTTTTTATATTTCATGAAGGATTATATTTAAAAACCCTTCCACAAACATATCTACCTCATTATATTGCACCATGTCTAGCATATATGTTCGTTAAACTGTACTTGCTTCTATTATTCCAAATAAGTAATATTAATAGATTTTACATTCAAAAACATTCTGTAATATGATTGTTTTCCTTTTAGACTTGTAATGGACATTTTAAAAGAAATATGGAAAAGTGGTTTTATAACCCCCATGATCACTCAAGAGATGCATTCTTTCTTTTTTTGTCTTTCAACTCATCCTCGTATTATATGGAGGAGTATCCCCTTCATCATAAGAAACATATGAAAAATAAATATGCTGAAGTTCCATTCAGCCTGATACTTTGTTTTGCAATACTCTCTTAAACATGAAATTGATAGGTGATGCTGAATATTTATTTATGTTCTCCTGCATCAATCCTTCATGTTTTTGCTTGATTATTTTTCCTCACTTTTGAAATTTAAGAAGACAACATTAATATAATAGTCTCTTGACATTCAGGGAGCATGTCTGAGAATCTTACATCTTTAAGTATGTAATGCCAGCATACTATATAATTTCATCCTATTAGAAAAGGTGTATGCAATGACATTAAGTAAATGGCAATAAAAATTACCCTGAGGTGCAGATATTGAAGCCATAGCTCAATCATTGCCATGAATTCCATCCCTACAGCAGTTCCCCAACTTCATAAATCAGTACAATGACAAATTACTACATGATCCCTTAAGCTCACTTGTGACTAGTCAAATTCATGAATACTAAATTTGCAAATGCTAAGAGTCTACAGTACCAAACCGTTTGTACAATCAATACTTTTTAAGATTTTATTCATTCTTCTTCCCCTTCCATTTCCAGTCAGGTAATAATAGTTCAGCTATACGTCATATTATCATAAAAAGCATCCAGCTATTTTTAAAGAATGAGTCATCCTCACACTCCTAAATAAAACACATGTGTTTTTAAAGGCCAGAGATTCTAGATTGCACGATTTATGTACAAGGCAACATGATGGAATTTGGAAACCTTGACCAGAAATGAAATCATCTGATTGAAAGTGACTTTCAAAATAGAGTCTCACCATTCTCCATCCTCAAGTAACAGTTTCTAAAAAAGATCTTTGCCATATCTATTCAATATCATAATTTAATTTAAAATGCATACTTCTCTGGCGTATATACCTTAAAGCAAATTATTTTCCTTAGAGGTAAAATAAATGGAATAAATAACTTCATAAGGAATACATATCTGAGCAATGACACAATTCATCCTTGTATGTCATCAGTGAAAGCATCTGTCACTATTTCCTCATCATTTATAGCAAGTGTTTAAAATTCTAAATACAGTTCGTCTGCTTTCCTTGGTGTAATGTGCTAGATAGGATTGCTGTTAGGACTTATATAAAACTGAGCTTAAGTATCATATGTACAATCTTATATTGAATGATAATAAGATTGTAAATACATACCCAGTAAATATCAAGTGACGCTGAGGGCAGAAACTCAATTTGCAGATCAGACAAATAGACACAGGTAAGATATAGAGGTCAGATAGATAGCTGTGCTCAAAGATCGTCCTAAATGTACAAGGAAAACGTAAAGTGAACAATATCAATTTGTTTCAGCCATTTTGACCTGGTTTCACCTTGTAAAAATCCTCTCCCAATTTCTAATTCTGAATAGATAATAGATTGACATCAGGTCTATGAAAAATAACTTTATTATTGGGATACCAAATACCAAATAATGTCAATGCCAGTGGTTGCTAGCACTGGAAGTGATTAGGAGGAAACAAGACACCAAGACAGGAAGTTTATTTCATGGTTGCTGAAAAAGTAAATTTAAAATTTAAAGCTGAGGTTGGAATTAATTATAAAGATAAAACAGAAGTAAATGGCAAAAGGTAAAGTCTCAAGAAAAAAATAAAAAAGGATTTCAGGCCCTGGGCACAACTTCATAACCTAGGATACATAGTCCCCTACGAAGAACATGGATGGGCTTCAGAATATCTGGAAATCATCTAAAATTGTGTGCAAAATTATATGTGTGTGGACATATATTCACAGTTTTTAAGGAGAGAGTGCAATGGATTCATAGAATGCATTACATTACTAAATGCGTCAGTAATCCAAAATAGATAAAAAATCACCTGCACAGCCCAGACAGGCAGGAGAATAATTTGAATATACAAGCAAGGGTAAGCGACCAAGGATTTAAATCAAATACAAAGGAATAAAAAGCTTCTTAGCAAAGAGACAAAAGACAACATCTCAGAGTCTTATATTAACTGGAGATACATGAAATGCTACATTTAGGATATACATGTTGATTACAGAGTTTGGATAATAGGGCTGTGATATTACTTTAAGCATTCTCTTTAAAACCTTTTCATGACCAATGTGATATACAGTTATCTACCAACATTTCTGCCTCTTAGGTTCATTGGAAAGCTGCTTTCCCATTGACAGTGTATGCTATTGCAAGACAGAAGCCTTTATGACTGTTTGAAAAAGTGGCTGTGTGCCACAAATTACCGTTTCTACAAGGTGTTATATGAGATGTGTTCATTTTTGTTATGAAAAATGGAAATTTTGAAAAATTTTTTGGGGACACTTATGTCCCAGGGGACTCAGGGGGACTATGCGGGTAGAATTAGTGGAACAGTCTATGTCTCTCTCGACTCTAAGTGTAGGCTTGTGGGAGGAGAAAAGGAAAAAAACCCATATTACCTACCAAAAACTCAACAACACTCAATGATTCAGCATGCTTCTATTAACGAAAACACATGATATCAACAAAAATTCAAAGCAGTAAATAATTTGGTTTTGAAAGTGTTATTAATGTAGGTGGACAAATGCTCCTGGATTTGCTTCTCCTCAGAATAAGGTAGAAGTCTCTGGGGGGGGGTGTAGCCAACTCTAGCTAGAAGATTGAAGTTTCAACCCCATCCTGAGATACCTCAGAAAGCAAGCCTGCTTCTGAAAGGCTGCAGCCTGGAGAACTCTATGGAGCAGTTCTACTCTGGAAACACGTGCTCACTATGAGTTGGAATCAACTTGATATCAATTAACAACAACAGCCAGAATGAGGTAGATCTCTGGAAGTCTTTGTAACTAATGTTCAAAATATAGACAGTGTTAAAACAAACAGCTCTCACAGACAAGTGAAGATCCATGATGGATCAAAGGAAAGAAATTTTACCTAGACTTGGCTAAAGCAATCTTGATGTCCCATTAGTCAAACATTTTTTTCATAAACATATATTTATAAACATAGATTAAAAGGTAGTATTTCTCTATTACTGTCTTAGTCATCTAGTGCTGCTATAACAGAAATACCACAAGTAGATAGCTTCAACAAGGAGAAATTTATTCTCTCACAGTCCAGTAGGCTACAAGTCCAAATTCAGGGCATCAGCTCCAAGAGAATGCTTTCTATGTCAGCTCTGGAGGAAGATCCACGTCATCAATCTTCCCTTGGTCTGGGAGCTTCTCTGCACAGGAAACTTATGTCCAAAGGATGCACTCTGCTCCCGGCACTGCCTTCTTGGTGGTATGAGGTTCCTATGTGTCTCTGCTCACTTCCCTCTTTTATATCACAAAAGAGATTGGCTTAAGACACTATCCAATCTTGTATATCTCATCAGCATAACTGTAGTTAATCCATCTTATTAGATCATAGTGATTGAGTTTACAATACATAAGAAAATCACATCAGATTACAAAATGGTACACAATCATACAACACTGGGAATCATGACCCAGCCAAGTTGACAGATATTTTGGGGAGACACAATTCATTCTATGACATTCCACCCTTTGACCCCCCAAAATTCATATCCTCACAACATGCAAAACATATTCATTTCGTCATATCACAGCAAAAGTCTAAACTCCAAGTCCAAATTCCAAAAATTCCTCTTCGTCTGTGAAATCTAGAATTCAAATTATTTGCTTCCAAAGGTACAATGGCAGAACAAGCACAAGCTAGACATTTCCATTACAAACGGGAGAAACTGGGGGGAAAGAAGGCATAACAGGCACCAAACAAGTTAGCATTAGCCCTCAAGGCTTTGAAAATAATCTTCTGTTCTCTGAGACAATTTACACAATAGCCCTTCCCTCTAGACTCTAGGTATTGGCCACAGTCTCAAGATTCTGAGTGGAGGTCCCTTGGCCCTGGGCTTCAGCTCTTCTTGTAGGCCCACTGGGAAAGTAACTCTGCTCCTTCAGCTTTAGGCACACCATTCTCCTAGTCCATCGGAGTGACAACTCCACCCTTAGAAACACCAGAGACCATGGCTCCACCCTATGAAACCCTGAGGTCATGTCCATACCTTTTGAGACTGAGGCAGCTCAGCTTCTTGTGTTCCTTGTTTCTTCAGCTTCTGCTTTTTGTGACCTCTTGGCCCTTGGGCTTCATGTCCACATCTGCCCTGCTGGGGCAATTGTTCCAAAACTCAGTAGCTCCACCGATAAGTGCCTGGAGGCACCCCACTCTGCCAGGAAGCCTCCTGCGCACAGGCACTCAGCTTCCTCACTCTGTGGTCAGCAAGCCTAACTCCACTGATAAGTGTCCTGGTTCATCTCACTCTGCCAGGAAGCCTCCTGTGCACAGGCACTCAGCTCACTTGCTCCTTAGGTCGGCAAGCCTAGCTCCACTATAAGTTCCCAGGGGCATCCCACTCTGCCAGGAAGCCTCTGGCGCACAGGCACTCAGCTCTCTCACTCCGTGGGTCAGCTCCAGCTCCGTCTCCCTCTGGTCTCTTCATTCTGCTGCTGCTGGTTCTCTGCTGCTGCCACTTCCTTGCCCCTGCAGGTTTTCTGCTGCTACTGTCCTCTGCTGCTGCCCCTCCTCTATCCATTCACAGTTTCAAAACTGCTTCCATATTCTAGGTATCTGTTAGAGCAGCACCCCACTCCTGGTACCAAATTCTGTCTTAGTCATCTAGTGCTACTTTAACAGAAATACCACAAGTGGATAGCTTCAACAAAGAGAAGTTTACTCTCTCACAATCCAGTAGGCTACAAGTCCAAATTCAGGGTGTCAACTCCAGGGGAACGCTTTCTCTGTCAGCTCTGGAGGAAGGTCCATGTCATAAATCTTCCCTTTGTCTGGGAGCTTCTCTGCACAGGAACCTCAGGTCCAAAGGATGCACTCTGCTCCCGGCACTGCCTTCTTGGTGGTATGAGGTTCCCAAGTGTCTCTGCTCACTTCTCTCTTTTATATTGCAAGAGAGATTGGCTTAAGACACTATCCAATCTTGTATACCTCATCAGTATAACTGCTGCTAATTCTTCGTATTAGATCATAGTGAATGAGTTTAAAACACCTAAGGAAATCACATTAGATTACAAAATGGTATGCAAACACACAATACTGGGAATCATGACCTAGCCAAGTTGACATATTTTGGGGGGACACAATTCAATCCATGAGGATTACTAAGAAATCATACATTCCTTATTGCTATATATGAGCCATATCAATCTGGAAACTGGATTTTATAACTAAAAAAAAATAATGGCAGCCTATTGTCTTAGTTTTTAGTTCATGAAGACTGCCATTAGCATCAAAGAAAATTTTTAGATGTTAATGAATACCCATGTGAAATCAATAATAAAACATATTTGCAAACCAGTCACTAATATTCAAAGAACTTTCAAAGAAATAGTAATTTATGTTATCCAAGAAACTTTATAGATTAAGAGCAAGACAGAATTTCATTTTGCACATGAAAAATTGAAGCACAGAGAGGCTAAGGAATTTGCCAAAGGTGACATAATTTGTTACCTGCAGAAAAGCTCCTGTTGTCCCCCTTTGTAGCCCAGAATCTTTTTCCACTAATCCAGGCTGTAGCTTTAATTTTTACCATATTGTGTAAATAGAAAATATAATTTTTAAGAGCAATGTTAGCTTTTAGTTCCATAGTGCCATTTTGATGTGTGTGTACTACCTTCTTATGTGTTGTTTTTGTTGCTGGAAGCCGTTGAGTTGACTTTTTACTCATAGTGACCCAAGGTGACAGAATAGAACTGCCCCATAGGGTTTTTTTAGCTGTAATCTTTATGGGAGCAGATCGCCAAGTCTTTCTCCCATGGAGTCATTGTGTGTAGGTTCGACCTGCCAACATTTGGTTAGCAGCTAAGCTCTTAACTATTGATCCACCATGGCTCCTCCCTATGATGTTGTTATCTGAGTATTTTAATCAGCCAACCAAACCGTTTAGCCTTTGTGCTATTTGTTGGTGACAAATATAAAATTTATATTTAAAAAAGTAAATATTATAAGCATGTATTTTCATTATGATTTATTATATGCTTATGATACACAGGGAGACCCTGGTTGGTGGAAATGGTTAAGCACTTGATGCTAACCAAGAGTTGGCAGTTTGAATCTCTACCTCAGAAGAAAGGCCTGGTGAGCTACTTCCAAAAAATTAGCCTTTTGAAACCCTATGAAACATAGTTCTTCTTTTATAAACACACGGTCAGCATGAGTTGGAATCAACTCGATGACAACCGCCTTGGTTTTTGTTATGGTATATAGAGCACTGTAATAGATACTTTACAGGATAGAAATTTGATAAGAAGAAAATCTTCACTGAAAGAGCAGTTTTTAAAAAGTGACAGGTAAGGCTACTACAAAAACTACTATAGTAAAAGGAAGAGTAAGATAAGGACAGATAAAAATATTGTGTGCTTTCAAGGTGGAGAGCCTTATTTCTAAGTGAAATTTTAGAACAGCTTCTGGAGGACTTGGTATTTGAAATTAAATTTGAAAGATACATGTACAGAAGGGCAGAGAATCAACCTGAGGCTGATGTGGTGTCAGAAAATCTTTAGATATTATATTTTTTAATAGGTCTTGTATGAAAATCACTCTGACAAAATATGGTAAATTCATTTATTTAATATACCCAAGTAATGATATTTGCTTTAAAAGCTTTCCATAATACACGTAATTACCAGTCTGCAATATTTGTGGAAATCCGTTACTCAAAAGGAACCCATTAAAATTAATTTCCTTTCAATTCTTTAGGTGACTGAAATTGATCTTTTAGTGGAAATAACATTTTAAGATAATGTTAATCTGAACTTTATCTTCATCAAAAATGAGAGTTTATCAAACATTCTCTCCAATTAGGCACATTCGTTGTGACAAAAACATTAGAAAAACGTATAAAACATTTTCATTTAGTATAAAAATAGAAGGACTTGGGTGATAACTTAGGGTCTTATTCTTAGCTAAAAAGCACAAGAAGACAATAATATCACAAGTCCAGAATCTTAAAGTGAAAACTAACCCTAAGATGGCAGAGAAGGAGGAAATGTACTGATGATTTCCTTCTCCAACCATGTAGTAATAAATAAGAGATTTATATCAAGGAAATGGCTCATGCAGTTGTGGAGGCTGGAACATCCCAAATCCATATGTCAGGCTAGAGGCTTCTCATGATTCATGTAGCTATAGGGGCTGGCAAACCCAAAATCAGCAGGTCAGACAGCAGGGCTCTTGCTCACAGGCTGTGAAAACTGACAAATCCCAAGGTCAGCTGGCAAGACTGCAGGCAAGCTGCTAGCTCAAGTCCCAAGAACAGGAGATCAGATGAATAGGAGCCAGCTGCAGGATCCAGAGAGAGCAAAAGCCCATGAGCCTTGCCAGAGAGTCCACTTATATTTGATGCAGGCCACACCCCCAAGGAAATTCTCTTTCAACTGATTGGCTACTCGCAACAAATCTCTTCATGGAGGTGATCACGTCATCATATGACTGCCAAATTATATCATAACTGCCAACCACTGAGAATCATGGACCAGTCAAGTTGACACAATCTTAATGATCACACTCTGGATCCTGCATCTGCTTGGTCACCATTTTACCTATGGTTCATGGAACTTGAGCCAGCTGCCTGCCATATTGCTGCTGATCTTGGAACTCATCAGCCTCTGCAGGCTTTCAGCCAGTGGACTGCCATCTTACCTGCTCATCTTGGATTTGTCAGCATCTAAAGCCTTTGAGCCAGTTGTCTGCTGCCTGACCTGACAATCTTGTGTTCATCATCCTTTGCAGCTATGTCAGTCAGGAGAAGCCTCCAGCTTGGTGCCTGACCCAAGGACTTGTGACTTTCCAGCCTTTACAACCTCATGAGCCATTTCCTTGACATAAATCTCCCTCTCTCACTCTTTCTCTAAATATATACACTTCTTAATTTCTACTTGATACTTATGGGAAACAACAGATGTTAATAAATCTAGAAAAAATTATGCATATTATTCAAAAATAATATACATCGCCATGACTAAACAGTTTTAATTCTCCTGGAATCAAGATTTCTGGGTTCATGGAATTGGGATTATCCATTCAGGTCATTTGCCCTTAGGTGTTCTTTTGAACCTTAAGCCTGTAAGGAACTGGTTTCCTGGAGTCACCTTTAGGTCAAACATTAGCCTAGTAAGAAGATAATCGGGGATTGTTTTGCCTTTGGCATTGAGTTCTTTTGAAAAATTATCTATGCGCAGCCAGCTTCAAGAAGCAGGAATTCCAGGGTCTGACTAGAGGCTGTGTTTTAGGACGCGTGGCTTGTCCTTGGTGACTCTGTAGCTGACCTACCTTGAAACTCTGCCCTGCACTGTGCTTTGATGTTATTTCCTGCGAAATTAACGTAATAATGACCTATATAACCTACTTTCACTGTCCTTTCTCTGGTGCGCTGTTTCCACACTTTGATACTTTAGGTTGACTCTGCCTGATTCAATCATATCTACTCATAATAAGTATATTCTGTTACACTAGTTTTTGGTGTTTCTCTGCGCATTTAGGTTTTTGACAATCATTACAAGAATTAAAATAATATATCCGAGATAAACTGGGGGGGAGGAAAATGGATAAAGGGATAGCTAACCAAAAATAAAAACAAACTTGTTGCCATCAATTCCAACTCATAGTGACCCTATATGACAGAGTAGAGCAGAGCAGAGCAGAACTGTCCCACAGGGTTTCCAAGCAGTGGCTAATGGATTAGAATTATGACCTTTTAGTTAACAGCCTGAGCCTTCAACGTTGCACCGCCAGAGCCCCAAGGGATAGCTAGTAGTTCCTAAATTCCTTATTAAGAAGAATCAATGAATATTATCTAAACCAAGAAGTAGATTCTATAAGCAAATGACTTAGAGTTACAATGGTTACAGCCAAAAGAACTATAAACAGTCATGGTTAACAATAGTCACCCCTTGGAGGTGGTACTGGGGATATGAAAAGAAAAAGGCTGAGTTAATTTTATTTTAGATACATACAGCAGATTCTAGAAGTGAATTTGGTTAGCCTGGGCACAGAGATGACAAGATGCTGCACAGCCCAGTCAGAACTATGCCTGCTAATGAGAACACATGCTTGGAATCTTACAGAAGCTGAATCCCATGGATATTTGGTTTAATTTTCTACTCCCACCCATTAAAGAACTGGTGGCTAATAGAAACAAAGCCAAAAGGTGGCACAATTATTATTTCATTCCATGAATTTTTTTTCCTTCATTCAGTTTCCTTTATTATAAACATTTTACGTTAGTATAGCACTTTTTTATAATTAATGAAACAATATTGATATATTATTAACTGAAGTTCATAATTTATTCAAATTACCTTAATTTTTACCTAATATCCGTTTTCTGTTCCAAATCTCATGCATGATACCATAGTACATTTAATTGTCACATCTCCTTAGGCTCCTCTTGGCTGTGACAGTTTCTCAGAATTTCCTTGTTTTTGGTGAGTTTGGCAGTCTTGAGGAGTACTGGTCAGGTATTTTGAACAATGTCCCTCCACTGGAATTTATCTGATGTTTTTCTTATAATTAGACTGGGGTTATGGGTTTTGGAAAAGAAAATCACAGAGGTTAAGTGGCATTTTCATCAGATCATATTAAGGATATATATATTAACATGATTTATGTCTGTTGATGTTGATCTTGAATACCTAGCTGAGTTTGTAAGGTTTCTCTACTCTAAAGTTATCCCTCCGCCCACCTTTTTTTTTCATCCTGAACTTTTTTGAGTTATGGAGTGATGTTTTTTCTCCATGAGGGCTGAATATCTACATAAATTATTTATAGTTATTCTGCATGGGAGATTTGTGTCTTTTCCTCGATTTATTAGTTTAGTCAATCATTTACTTATATCAGTATAGACTCATGGATATTTATTTTATACTTTGTATTTAATCCAATACTACTTTATTTTATTGTTCAAATTGTTCCAGGTTTGGACATTTTTCAGCTGGGTCCTTGCCCCTTTGAAATACCCCAACTGTGGGTTTTGGGGGGCTTTTTTGAGCAGTTTCTTAGTTCTGGCACTACAAAATGTTCCAAATTCATTTTGTACATTTTCTGCCCCAGTTCTAAAATAAGGCATTTATCCAAGATGCTCTGGTTCCTTTAATTGGAATGTAGAATTAGAAACCAAGATCTGAGCACTAGATATGCTCATTGTTACTGGAGCATCATTTCTTTTAGGGCCTTTCAACTGACAGAGTAAAGAAATATATGTGCATATACTAACACTTCCTATAAAGAAGACCAGTTAATGTGACTATTATTCAAATTTATACTCCAAACACTAAGGCCAAAGATGAAGAAATTGAAGATTTTTACCAACTTCTGCAGTCTGAAATTGATCAAACATGTAATCAAGAAGCATTTATAATTATTGGTGATTGGAGTGGAAAATTGGAAACAAAGAGAAAGGATCCATAGTTAGAAAATATGTCCTTGGTCATAGAAACAACACAGGAGAACACATGATAGACTTTGGCAAGACTAATGACTTCTTCATTGCAAATACGTTTTTTCAAGAACATAAATGGTGACTGTAATGTGGACCTTGCAGATGGATACACAGGAATCAAATAGACTACATTTGTGGATAGTGACAATGGAGAAGCTCAATACCATCAGTCAGAAAAAGGCCAGGGGCCTACTGTGTAACAGACCATCAATTTCTCATATGAAAGCTCAAGTTGAAGCTGAATAAAATTAAAACAAGTCCACAAGAGTCAAAATACAACCTTGATTATATCCCACCTGAATTTGGAGGCCATCTCAAGAATAGATACGACGCATTGAAAATTAATGACCAAAGACCAGACAGGTTGTCAGATGACATCAAGGGCATCATATATGAAGAAAGCAAAAGATCACTAGAAAGACGGGAAAGAAAGAAAAATCCAAAATGGATGTCAGAAGAGACTCTGAAACTTTCACTTGAACATAGAGCAGCTGAAGCGAATGGAAGAAATGATGTAAAAGAGCTGAACAAAAGATTTCAAAGGATGGCTAGAGAAGACAAAGTAAAGTATTATAATGACATGTGCAAAGACCTGGAATTAAAAAACCAAAATAGAAGAACACACACAGCATTTCTCAAGCAGAAAGAACTAAAGAAAAAAGTCAAACCTAGAGTTGCAATATTAAAAGATTCAATGAGCAAAATATTGAACAATTCTGGAAGCATCAAAAGAAGATGGAAGGAATACACACAGTTACTATACCAAAAAGAATTGGTCAACGTTCAACCATTTCAGGAGGTAGTATATGATCAAGAACCGTTGGTATTAGGGAAGAGGTCAAAGCTGTACTGAAGGCATGGGCAAAAAACAACATTTCAGGAATTGATGGAATACTGTCTTAGTCAACTAGTGCTGCTCTTACAGAAATACCACAAGTGGATGGCTTTAATAAAGAGAAGCTTATTCTCTCACAGTCCAGTAGGCTACAAGTCCAAATTCAGGACGTCAGCTCCAGGGGAACGCTTTCCCTGTCTGCTCTGGAGGAAGGTCCATATCATCAATCTTCCAGTGGTCTGGGAGCTTCTCTACAAAGGAACCTCAGGTCCAAAGAACAGGCTCTGCTGCTGCACTGCTTTCTTGCTGGTATAAGGTTCCCATGTGTCTCTGCTCGCTTCTCTCTTTTATATCTCAGAAGAGACTGGCTTAAGACACTATCCAATATTGTATACCTCATCAACATAACTGCTGCTAATCAATTTCATTGCATCATAGTGATTAAATTTACAACACATGAGGAAATCACATCAGATTACAGAATGGTACACAATCATACAACACTGGCAGTCATGACCAGGCAAATTGATATACACATTTTTTTAAATTTTTTTATTGTACTTTAGGTGAAGGTTTACAGAACAAATAGTTTCTCATTAAACCATCAGTACACACCATGTTTTATGACATAGGTTAACAACCTCACGACATGTCAACGTGCTCCCTTCTTGGTTATAGAGGACTTTTTTTTTTTTTTTTGGTGAAAATATACATAGCCAAAGATACACCATTTCAAAAATTTCTGCATGTAAAATTCACTTACGTTGATTACGTTCTTCTAGTTGTGCTGTTATTCTCACTTTAGATGAAGGTTTACAGAAAAAGTTTCTCAATAAACAGTTAGTACACATATTGCCCTATGACAATAATCAATACTAGTGTGAAGAAAAGGTCCTGTTTCATTTTTTTGCAGATGGATATCCAGTTTTCCCAGCACCATTTGCTGCAAAGACTATCTTTTCCCCATTTGATGGACTTTGGGCCCTTGTTGAAGATCAGGTGACCATAGGTGGATGGATTTACATTTGAGTTCTCAGTTCTGTTCCATTGGTCAATATATCTGTCATTGTACCAGTTCCAGGCCGTTTTGACTACCGGAAATGTATAGTAGGTTCTGAGGTCAGGTAGTGTGAGTCCTCCTCCTTTATTCTTCTTCTTCGACAATGCTTTGCTTATTCAGGGCTTCTTCCCTTTCCATATAAAGTTAATGATTAGTTTTTCCATCTCTTTGAAGAATGTTGTTGGTACTTGGATCGGGATTGCATTGTATTTGTAAATTGCTTTGGATAGAATTTTCATTTTCACAATGTTGAGTCTAACAATCCATGAGCATCGAATGTTTTTCCATTTATGTAGATCCCTTTGGGTTTCTTGCAGTAGTGTTTTGTAGTTTTCTTTGTATGGGTCTTTTATATCCCTGGTTACATTTATTCCTAAGTATTTTATTTTTTTAGGGGCTATTATAAATGGTATTGTTTTCCTGATTTCCCTTTCATCGTTCTCTTTATTGGTGTATAGGAATCCAACTGATTTTTGAATGTTTATCTTGGATCCTGCTACTCTGCTGAATCTCTTAGTTCCAGTAGATCTCTCATGGAGTCTTTAGGGTTTTCTACGTATAGTATCATATCATCTGCAAACAGGGAGAGTTGAACTTCTTCATTACCAATTTGGATGCCCTTTATTTCTTTTTCTTGCCTTACTGCTCTAGCTAAAACTTCCAGCACAATGTTAAATAGGAGTGGTGATAAAGGGCATCATTGTCTTGTTCTTGTTCTCAAGGAGAATGTTTTCAGCTTCTCTACATTAAGAATGATGCTGGCTGTTGGTTTTGCATAGATGTCCTTTATTATGTTGAGAAATTTCCCTTCAATACCTATTTTATTGAGAGGTTTTATCTGAAATGGGTGTTGGACTTTGTCAAATGCCTTTTCTGTGTCAATTGAGATGATCATGTGATTCTTTACTTCCCTGTTATTTATGTGCTAGATTACTTTGACTTTCTAATGTTGAATCATCCTTGCATATCTGGTATGAATCCTACTTGGTTTTGGTTTATTATTTTTTTGATATGATGCTGAATTCTAATGGCTAGGATTTTGTTGAGAATTTTTGCATCTATATTCATGAGAGATATTGGTCTGTAATTTTCTTTTTTTGTGGCCTTTTTGTCTGGTTTTGGTATCAGGGTTATGCTAGCTTCATAGAATGAATTCAGAAGTGTTTCTCTATTTTCTATGCTCTGAAATAGCTTGAATAGTCCTGGTACCAGCTCTTCTGTGAATGTTTGGTAGAATTCTCCAGTGAAGCCATCTGGGCCAGGGCTTTTTTTTGTTGGGGGTTTTTTTTATTACCTTTTCAATCTCTTCTTTTCTTATGGGTCTGTTCAGATTTTCAACATCACTTTGTTTTAGTTTGGATAGGTAGTGTGTTTCTCGAAATTTATCTATTTCCTCTAGGTTTTCAAATTTGTGGGAGTATAGTTTTTCATAATATTCTGTTATGATCCTTTTTACTTCAGTTGGATCTGTTGTAATGTCTCCTATTTCATTTCTTATTTGGGTTATTTGAGTCCTCTTCTGTTTTTCTTTTGTCAGTCTGGCCAGTGGTTTGTCGATTCTTTCAAAGAACCACTTTTAGTTTTGTTGATTCTTTCTATTGCTTTTCTACTCTGTATTTCATTTATTTCTGGTCTGATCTTTATTATTTCCTTTCTTCTGGTGGATTTGGGTTTTTTGCTATTCTCTTTTTATTTGTTTGAGTTGT
>NW_004444065.1:6747675-6749205 GCF_000243295.1 Trichechus manatus latirostris
TTGTATCCTGCTACTCTGCTGAATCTTTCTATTAGTTCCAGTAGATTTCTCGTGGAGTGTTTAGTGTTTTCTACGTATAGTATCATATCATCTGCAAACAGGGAGAGTTGAACTTCATTACCAATTTGGATGCCCTTTATTTCTTTTTCTTGCCTTATTGTTCTAGCTAGAACTTTCAGCACAATGTTAAATAGGAGTGGTGAGAAAGGGCATCCTTCTCTTGTTCCTGTTTTCAAGGGGAATGTTTTCAGCCTCTGTTCATTAAGAATGATGTCAGCAAAAATCTCCAGCAAGATGGTGCTCTAGGCAGAAGCACCATGCCGTCCCTCCACAGCAAAGATCCAAAAAACTAAGCCAAACAGAATCAACAATCCTGAAACCCTAGAACATCAAATAAAGAGATAAAGAACTCAGCCGAGCGCCAAATGGAGTGAGAATACTGAAAGAGAATGGAGAGCAAGGAGAGATTCATGCAGAGGTCCTCTACCAGCTAACACAGCACGGATCCACCATCTTGGACTCCTATCGGAGAGCAGCAAATGGGGGTACAAGAGAGCAGCCTCACGGAGCATCCATTGGGAGACAAAACAGCGGGTAGTTTGAGGTGTGCACTTTCCCACTCCCCACCCCTCTTTGCCCCAGCTCGGGCTCTTCTGCTTCCCGTGGCCGCGGTCTCTTGGCTGGGGGTCGCCTGCTTTTTGGATGCCGTGCGCTCAGGCGGGCGGCTCTCTGTGTGCGGTCTTTTGGCTGCTGATGTTGCTTTTTTTTTTCTTTTTCTGCTTCTTTTGGTTTCTCACTTGCCTCTCTCTGCCTCCCCCTCCTTTTGCTCGGGTGCCTGGCTCAGAGCGCTGTCTTTGCCCTTTCTTGCGGGGCTGTGGGGCTCCGTTTGGGTGTGCAGCTGCTTCCAGGTCTGGGCTGCTGCACTGGTGGGATCCCGGGGCTTTTGTTCATTTGTTCCTCTGCTTCCCACGGCCGTGGTCTCTTGACTGGGGGGCACCAGCTGTTTGGATTCCGCGCACCCAGGAGGGCAGCTCTCTGGGTGCCTTTTGTTGGCTGTTGCTTTCTTTTTTTTTCTCTGCTTCTTTTGATTCCTCGCTTGCCTCTCGCCACCTCCCCCTCCTTTTGCTCGGGTGCCTGGCTCTGAACGTCATCTTTGCTGCTTCCTGCAGGGCTGGGGGGCTCCATTCGTGTGTGCAGCTGCTTCACGGTCTGGGCTGCCGTGCTGGTGGGATCCCGGGGCTTTTGTTCATTTGTTCCTCTGCTTCCTGCAGCCACGGTCTCTTGACCGGGGTTTGCCAGCTGCTTGGATTCCGCGTGCCTGGGCGGGTGGCTCTCTGGGTGCCATTTGTTGGCTGCTGGTGTTGCTTTTTTTTTTTTTCTTTTCTTTCTCTGCTTCTTTTGGTTTCTCGCTTGCCTCTCACCACCTCCCCCTCCTTTTGCTTGGGTGCCTGGCTCTGAGTGCTATCTTTGCTCTTTCCTGCAGGGCTGCGGAGCTCCATTCGAGTGTACAGCTGCTTCCCGGTCTGGGCT
>NW_004444065.1:6760114-6792620 GCF_000243295.1 Trichechus manatus latirostris
TTTGTGGTTACCATGAATTTTACCCTTATCTTTCTATGTTTGAAGCAGTCTACCATTACTTGGTATCACCTTGCCTTCCTCTCCATTAGAAGGTTCTATCCCTATGCTGTTTATTCCCTCTTTCATTGTTTTGATGTTGTTGTCATTTACTGATTAACTGCTGATTCCCTGTTGTACTTCTTTTGGTTTTGGATGTCCTCAAGTGTTCATTTCCTAGATTAGTATCTGGCTTGTATGATAATGCATCCTAGGTTCTCCCTGTAAGCTAAAGCTGTATGTCCTTAGATCGAATAACTCCCTTTAATAATTCTTGTAAGTTTGGTTTGACTTTTACATATTCCCTTAATTTCTGTTTATCTGGAAATGACCTAGTTTCACCATCAAATCTGAACAAGAGTTTTGCAGGATATGTTATTCTTGGCTGACAGTTTTGTTCTTTCAAGATTTTATATATGTCATCCCATTGCCTTCTTGCCTGCATGGTTTCTGCTTAATAATCTGAGCTTAGTCTTATTGTTTCACTTCTGTATGTGACGTCTTGTTTTTCTCGAGCTGCTCTCAGGATTCTTTGTTTGTCTTTGGTTTTGGCGAGTGTGAATATGATATGCCTTGGTGATTTTCTTTTGGGTTCTTTTCTATATGGGGTTCATTGAGCTACTTAGATGGCCAGCTTTTCATCTTGCATGATATTGGGGAAGTTTTCCATCACTAGTTCCTCAATGATCCTCTCTGTGTTTTCTGTCTTCTCCTCCTGTTTTGGAATTCCAATCACTTACAAAGTTTTGCTTTCAATTGTGTCCCAGATAACTCTCAGTGTCTCTTCATTATTCTTTGTTCTTTTTTCTGAGTGTTCCTGAAACAGAGTTGTATGCAAGTGTTTCTCTTCAATTCCACTGATCCTGTCTTCCACCATTTCAAATCTGCTTCTCAGCCCTTCTATGACACCGTCCATTTCTGAAATCTTGTTGTTTAGCTTTTGGATTTCTAATTGTTGTCTTTGTATAATTTCTAGTTGTGAATTTATTTTGGCATTTTGTTCATGCATTATTTTCCTGAATTCTTCCAATTTTTTGTCTGTATTTTCCATGAATTTGTCTATTTTTTTGTCATGTTTGTCAGGTTTTCACCTCAGCTGTTAGAGAATTCTGAGTATTAGAAATTTGAATTCCCTATCAGGTAGTTCTAGTGTATTTTCTTCCACTGGAGAGTCATCTGGTGTTTTATTTTGGACGCCTACTGGAACCATCCTGTCCTGTTTTTGTAAATGTTTTGATATTGTCCGTTTTCTTCGTGGCATTCAGTAGTTATTTTCTCATTTATTGATTGTAGATTTATTTGTTTCGTCCCTTTTTTAAAAAAAATTTACTATGTCTGAGCAGGCAGACTGTGTGTTCTTTGTTGTTTGCTCATCTGTGGGCACAATACTTTTCACTTCCATCTCCAGCTGGCAGGGTCAGTCACTCAGGTCTAGCTGAAGAGGAGTTACTGGGGCGGGTTGTTTGTGGCACTTACTACAGCCACCAGAGCGGGTCGGCAATCAGTGCAGGGTAGGTTCCAGTAGGCTGTGCCTGTTCTGCTTGGTGGTGTGATGTCAAGCGCACAGTGGACATAGGCAGGATGCAGGGTGGAGATTGTTATGTGTGGTGCTAAGATGGATATGAGAGAGAGGAGAGAGGAACAGGAGCAAAAAACCTATAAACAAACAAAAAAGAATGCTAGGGGAACTTGCCATTGGAGTGGAGAGATGAGAGTCTATTAAGTGGAGAAAAACAGAAAGGGGAAGAGGAATAAAAGAAAAGAATGAATAAATAAAAACCAGAATGATTAAAGAACCACAAAGTTCCCAGGGATCCCACCGGTGCAGCTATGAGATCTGGGGAAGTCTCTCTCAGGTGTTGCAGTACAGCCTGGCTAGAAGGCGTAGAGGTATACAATGCCAGGTATACAGGGAACAGAAAGAGAAGGAAGATATAGAGGGATGAGAAAGTGAGCAATGAAGAAAAACAAAAAGGCAAAAAGAGGGAAAAGAAAACAATACAAATTAAAAAAAAAAAAAGAAAGAAAGCCCCCCCCCCAAAAAAAAAAAACAGAAGAAATATAACAACAAAAAAAGAAATGCCTTCACGGAACCCTCTGCATGTCTGTGGAAGCCGAGGGGGAGTCGCCTTGCCACACAGCTCCACCTGGCCAGAAAGGGCTCCCAACTCAAGAAAAGGGAAAAAAACAAAGAAACAGTTCAAAACAAACAAACCAACAAAAGCCCTGAGATCCCACCAGTGCGGCAGCCCAGACCGGGAAGCAGTTCCACATCTGAATGGAGCTCTGCAGCCCCTCAAGAATAAGCAAAGATGGTGCATGGAGCCAGGTACTCGAGCAAAAGAAGTGGGAGTTGGTGAGAGGCAAGGAAGAAATCAAAAGAAGCAGAAAAAAAAGCAACACTAGCAGCCAACAGATGGCACTCAGAGAGCCAGCTAGTGTGTACTGGTGTTTCTGGACAAGAGACTGTGTCCGCGGGTAGCAGATGGGGCCGAGTGTGGGTGAAGAAGGGTAGAGAGTGGCAAACCGTATATCACAAATTACCAGAACTCTGCAACCCCTCAGGAAGAAGCAAAGATGGCGCATAGGGTGAGGTACTCAAGCAAAACGAGGGGGAGGTGGTGAGAGGTAAGGAAGAAATCAAAAGAAGTGGAAAAAAGCAACTCCAGCAGCCAACTAATGGCACTCAGAGAGCCGCCCGTTCGGGTGTGTGGAATCCAAGCAGCCAGTGTTTCCTGGTCAAGAGATTGTGGCCACGGGAAGCAGAGGAGGCTGAGTCGGGGTGAAGAAGGGTGGGGGGTGGGAAAGCATATATCACAAAATACTAGTTGTTTTGTCTCCTGCTGGTTGCTCTGTGAGGCTGCTTTCTTGTACCCCCTGTTTGCTGGTCTCCGATAGGAGTCCAAGATGGTGGAGCTGCGCTGCGTTAGCTGGTAGGGGACCTCTGCATGAATCTCTCCTTGCTCTCCGTTCTCTGTCAGTTTTTTCACTCCATTTGGTGCTTGCCTGAGTTATTTATCTCTTCATTTAATGTTTTAGGGTTTCAGGATTATTGTATTGTCTGTTTGGCTTATTTTTTTGGATCTTTGCTGTGGAGAGACTGCATGGTGCTTCTGCCTAGAGCGCCATTTTGCCAGAACCCCCAAGAATCTATTTCTTGCCTCTTCATGTTTCTGGTGGCTGCCAGCTTTTCCATGACTTGTGGTCACCTCACTCCAATCTTTTCCTTCTTGGTTTCATTGCCTCCTCTTTTTTTTTTTTTTACTTTACATTTTATTGTGTTTTAGGTGAACGTTTACAGAGCAAATTAATTTCTCATTCAATAACTTATACACAAATTGTTTTGAAATATTGATTGTAATCCCTGCAATGTTTCAGCACTCTCCTTCTTTCCTTCCTGGGTTCCACATTTCCATTTATTCAGTGTTCTTGCTTCTTCCTGCTTTCTCCTCTTTGCTTTTAGGGAGATGTTGCCCACTTTTTCTCATATACGATTTTTTTTAAGGAGCACGTTCCTCACAGCTGTTATTGTTTGTTTTATAGACCTAATACTTGGCTGAAAGGCAAACTTCGGGAGTGGCTTCAGTTCTGAGTTAGAAGGGTTAGATGCTTTAGTTTCAGAGGTTCCTCCAGTCTCATCAAGCCAGTAAGTCTGGTCTTTTTTTACTAATTTGATTTTTCGTTCTACATTTCTCTCATGTTCTGTGACCCTCTGTTGTGATCCTTGTGGTTTCCAGACACCATCTAGTTCTTCTGGTCTCAGGCTAGTGGAGGAGGTGGTTCATGTGGTCTATTACTCCTTTGGACTAATTGCTTCCTTGTGTCTTTTGTTCTCTTCATTCTCCTCTGCTCTGGATGAGATGAGACCAATAGTTGTATCTCACATGGCCGTTCACAAGCATTTAAGACCCAAGATGCCACTTATAATGGTAAAATGTAGAACATTTTCTTTATGAACTATGTTATGCCAATTGACCTACATGTCCCCTGAGACCATGGTCCTCAGCCCTCAGCCTCAGCAATTCGGTCCCGCAAGGTGCTAGATTGTCTCTAGGAAGCTTCTGTGACTTTGCCCCCTGTGTGCTCTGTTATATATATGAATATACATGCTGCACGTGGAAATATGTATATAAAAATATCCACAGCTAAACCTATATATGTACATGGGTGTACTCCTATACTCTCTCCTAACCCTATTCAGGGTTTGTATGTACCTATGTATTTGCTTATAAAATTATTGTTTGTGTTCACCTTTGTTGTAAGGTTGTATATGTTATGGTTTTTTCTGTGGTTGTCTTATTATTACTATATTATTATTTTGCCATTCCTCTCAGAGTCTTCCTTTGTATTGGTAAAGTTGTGCCGACTTCCCCTGCATTATGTAATGCATTTCCCTTCACCAAATTAACACATGCCTACTATCTAGTTAGTGATTTTCCCTCCATTCCATCCCCCCCTCCCCAGGGACCATCAGATTGTCCCTGACAATCTTTCTGTGTGTAAGACTTTTCTTTACATTTTATAATAGTGGTCTCAGACAATATTTGTCCTTTCGTGATTGACTTATTTCACTCAGTATAATGTCCTTCGGGTCCATACATGTTGTGAGCTGTTTTACGGATTCATCATTGTTCTTTATCGTTGCATAGTGTTCCATTGTGTGTATGTACCATAATTTGTTTATCCATTCATCCATTGATGGGCACTTAAGTTGTTCCCATCTTTTTGCTATTGTGAGCAATGCTGCAATGAACAAGGGTGTGCATGTCTATTCTTGTGACTGCTCTTATTTCTCTAGGACATGTACTTAGGAGTGGGATTGCTGGGTCGTTTGATACTTTTATTTCTGGCTTTTTAAGGAAGTGCCATATCATTTTCCATAGTGGTTGCAACATTTTGCAATACCACCAGCATTGTATGAGAGTTCTAATTTCCCCACAACCTCACCAGCATTTATTGTTTTTGTTTTTTTTTTTCCCTCGATCAGTGCTATTCTTGCAGTGGTGAGATAGTATCTTATTGTAGTTTTGATTTGCATTTCTCTAATGGCTAATGACTGCTAGCATCTTTTCATGTATTTCTTGGCCTCCTGAATGTCTTTGGTGAAGTGTCTGTCCATGTCGTTTGCCCATTTTATTATTGGATTGTCTTTTTGGTGTTGAATTGTTGAAGTTTTCTATATATTTTAGACGTTAAACTTTTACAAGATATGTTGTTGCCAACGTTTGTCCCCAGTCTCTATGTTCTCTTTTTACTCTTTTGGTAAAGTCTTTTGATGAGCATAAGTGTTTAATTTTTAGGAGTTGTTATCTAGTTTATCTTTGAGTTTGTGAATTTTTAGTTATGCTTGATATTCTATTTATGCCATAGAAAGGACCCCTAACATTATCCCTATGTTTTCTTTCATGATCTTTATAGTTTAAGTTTTACATTTGCATAGTTGGTCCATTTTGAGTTGGTTTTCGTGTATGGTGTGAGGTACAGATCTTGTTTTATTTTTCTGCAAATGAATATCCAGTTTTCCTGCACCATTTGTTGAAAAGACTATCTCTTCACCATTTAATGGATTTTGACCCTTTGTCGAAGATCAGCTGTCCATAGCTGGATGGATTTACTTCTGGATTTTCAATTCTGTTCCATAGGTCTATGGATTTGTCATTGTACCAGTACCAGACTGGTTTGAGTACTGTGGCTGTATAGTAGGTTCTGAGACCAGGAAGAGTGTGATCTCCTACTTGGTTCTTCTTTTTCAATGATTCTTTACTTATCCAGAAATAGGCAAAGGCAACAAAAATAAAACAAGTATTTTATATTCTCAAAAAATAATTTTAAGTCCAATACTTTATAATTAGTACATTTTGTGTAAATTGTCGAATAAAATAAAATTCAGGAATGTCCTTACCCTATATAATCATTTTCTACTTATTTTGAGCTTACTCTTTAAATTTAGTTTTTAGAGCTGTGATGTTTAATTTTCAAAATTTTAATAAATTGAGTTGATTTTAATAATACATTTAATACATAGTAATGAGGATTCATAAATTCATAAAGCATAGAATTTCTTCACAAAATACTTACCTTTTCTCATACAATAAAACAGAACTTTCATGCCCTCACCTTCTGCTAACTCAGGCCACCTTTCTTCTCATGACTGCTGTTTTCAGCATTGACATTAAATATGACCACCTCAGAGAGGCCTTTCTCTGATCTTATTATCTAGATTAGGTCACTTTTAAAAATTCTTTCTCACATTCTCCTGTTTGTTTCCTTCACTAAGCAGATTTTCTAATTGTTTTCTTATTTATTTATTGTTTATCTTCCTTATTAGACTATAGAATCTATAAGGACAGGAATCATGTTTTTTTTTATTGCTACTATGTCCCCAGTATCTATCACAGTGCTTGGCATATCTTAAGAATTCAAAAACTTTTTTTAAAATGAATTGTTGAAAACCTAAATGTGCAGATACACCAAAAGTTAGTGTAACCGAATATATTTATTGTGAGTACATATGATTTGAATCCGGCTGTATCAATCTGAAAGTCTTGAAAAGGCACTCCAAAGAGGCACAGTGAAAGCGGGTTATATAGGTCATGTGGCGACCTTTGGATATAGCACCACAGCACTCGTTCATCAAGAATCATATGCATGATCCTCAAGATGGCCAGCTCTCAAAAATCCCAAGTTTCCAGGTTCTACAGGGTAGTATCTTTAAAGTCAATGTCATGTTAATTTCTCAAAAGGTAGACTCAGAGCATGTGCAGTGTTGCAGGGTTGATTGGTTGCAGAAACAGTCATTAAGGACACGTCTTATATCGAAGAACCTCTGGAAATTTAATCGTCAAAGAATTTTGTTTTAAGGGAGGTTTCCTGTTCCTTACCTTGAGTCAATATCTTTCAACTTAGCCCAGAAAAGCCTGTTTTAGAATGTTGGGTTGTCTACAGAATTAAATAACAAATATTTCTTGACCTTACTCTCTTGATGACTAAATTAGTTTCTTGGTTTTGGTGTTCTACATTCTTCTTTCTTTTACAGTGTCTTTTCAGGCCACCTTCCAAAAGATGTGCCACTTCTTGAATCTATTTCCAACTGGTATTGGTGCTTTACGTGTCCTTTTACTTGGCATACTTGTCAGTCAGTTATGGACTCCTATGTCCCAGCTTGGAATTTTTCTCAAAGCATTATTACTTTCAAGAAGGTGTGGTATGCTGTAAATAAATTTCATTTGTGTTTAGGCACTCCCCAAACTTTGGTAATTTTGACACTCCACTGGCCTACTGAAATCCCACTTTCAACTGTTTTCGATTGTTAAGAATTTTCTGTCCATTCTTTGTGTTCTCTGCTTTAACCTCCAGGCCAGAATCTGGAGTGGTCTGGAATCCAGCTTCTTTAGACTACCTGGGCTTGTCATGGAAACCCTGGCAGCATAGTGGTTAAGAGCTATGGCTGCTAACCAGAAGGTCAGCTGTTTGAAACCACGAGGTGCTCCTTGGAAACTCTATGGGGCAGTTCTTCTCTGTCCTATAGGGTCACTATAAGTCGGAATCAACTCGACAGCAATGGCTGTTGTTGTGTGTTTGTTGGGCTTGTCATGTCTTCATGTTTTATCTTTTAGGGGATTAAGAGGTATTTAGAGTAAGCTACTCCATTTTAAGGAGCCATGGTGGTGCAGTGGTTAAAGCGCTCCACTGACAACCAAAAAGTTAGAGCTTCAAACCCACCAGCCACTCGAAATGTTGGAGGTTTGAAACCACCAGCTACTTCGTGGGAGTAGATGTGGCAGTCGGCTTCTGTAAAGATTTCAGCCTTAGAAATCATATGGGGTAGTTCTGCTCTGTCCTATAGGGTCATTGTGAGTCAAATCATCTCAATAATAATGGGTGTGTTTGTATTTAACTCCATTTTCGAGCAAGCTACTCCATTTTTTAGTTTTTCCCGGAAGTTAGAGACCTTTATTACTTACTGATGAGTGGACATAAGAACCCTGGTGGCTTAGTGATTAAATACTAGGCTTGGAAGTTTGGCTATTTGAACCCACCCAGTTATTCCACAGGAGTAAGACCTGGCAATCTACTCCAACAAAGATAAAAACCTAGAAAACCTTATGAGATAGTTCTACTCTGTCACATGGAGTCACTTTCAATCGAAATTAACTCAATGGCACCTAAAAACAACGAAAGGAGACAAGAGCTCTAAAACTCTTCTGGTTCCCCTCAGATATTTCTGTTCCCATTTTCATAAATCCAGTTTACAAAAATGCTTTTTAATTTTACTTCTGGAAAGAATAAAACACTCAATCTGTTCACTGTAGTTCATCAAGATTTGTGATTTATGTATCAATCTGCACTTCTCCAATTGCAATTCCCTAGCCTTGTTACTCAATGTCTCTTCCCAGCTTGTTGCCCTTACTGCAGCATCTTTCTTACTATTTGTCATGGAGTGAATTATGTCCCCCCAAAAATGTGTGTATCAATTTGGCTGTGCCATAATTCCCGGTATTCTGTGGTTGTCCTCCATTTTGTGACTGTAATTTTACATTAAAGGGATTAGGGTGGGATTGTAACACCACCCTTACCCAGGTCACATCTCTGATCCAGTGTAAAGGGAGTTTCCCTGGGGTGTGGCCTGCACCACCTTTTATCTCGCGAGAGATAAAAGGAAAGGGAAGCAAGCAGAAAGTTGGGGACCTCATACCACCAAAAAAGCAGTGCAGGGAGCAGGGCATGTCCTTTGGACCCGAGGTTCCTGAGCATAGAAGCTCCTAGTCCTGGGGAAGATTGATGATGAAGAGGACCTTCCTCTAGAGCCAACAGAGAGAGAAAGCCTTCCCCTGGAGCTGATGCCCCGAATTTGGACTTTTAGCCTACTTTACTGTGAGGAAATAAACTTCTCTGTTAAAGCCATCAACTTGTAGTATTTCTGTTAGAGCAACACTAGATGACCAAGACACCATTCTACTAAAAGAATGAAGAAATGGCTAAAAGAAAACTCTACTTGCTTGGTCTTTTTACTACCAAGTCACCTAAATTCTCTTGATACGAATATGGTCTAAGCCGCCAAAAGAAAACAGTGAATAACTATAATCAATTGTTCCAATTACCAATCTCTCATCAAGCCATGAATGAATACTTATTGTTGTGAGGTTGTTAGGTGTCATCAAGTCGGTTCTGACCAACAGCAACCCTATGTACAACAGAATGAAACACTGTCCGGTCCTGCGCCATCCTCTCAATCATTGTTATGCTTGAGCTCATTGCTGCTGCCACTGCATCAGTCCATCTCATTAAGGGTCTTCCTCTTTTTCACTGACCATCTACTTTACCAAGCACAGTGTCCTTCTCCAGGGACGATCCCTTCTGTTACTATGTCCAAAGTAAGTGAGATGTAGTTTTGCCATCTTTGCTTCCAAGGAACATTCTGGCTGTATTTCTTCCAAGACAGATTTGTTCATTCTTTTGGCAGTCCATCATATATTCAATATTCTTCGCCAACACCACAACTCAAAGACATCAATTTTTATTCGGTCTTCTTTATTCATTGTCCAGCTTTCACATGCATATGAGGTAATTGAAAACACCATAGCTTGGTTCAGGTGCACCTTATCTTCAAGGTGACATCTTTACTTTTTAACACTTTAAAGAGGTCTTTTGCAGAAGATTTGCCCAATGCAATGCGTCCCATTTGATTTCTTGACTACTGCTTCCATGGGTGTTGATTGTGGATCCAAGTAGAATGAAATCCTTGACAACTTCAATTCTTTCTCCGTTTGTCATGATGTTGCTTATTGGTCCAGTTGTGAGGACTTTTGTTTTCTTTATGTTGACGTGTAATCCATACTGAAGGCTGCAGTCTTTGATCTTCATGAGTAAGGGCTTCAAGTCCTCTTCACTTTCAGCAAGTAAGGTGTCATCTGCATAATGCAGGTAGTTAATGAGTCTCCCTCAAATCCTGATGCCATGTACTTCTTCATATAGCCAAGCTTCTGCAATTATTTGCTCAGAATAGAGATTGAATACATATGGTGAAAGTATACAACCTTGAGGCACACCTTTCCTGACTTTAAACCAAGCAGTATCCCCTTGTTCTGTTCGAACAATTGTCTCTTGATCTACAGGTTCCTCATGGGTACAATTAAATGTTCTGGAATTCCCATCCTTCATAATGTTATCCATCATTTGCTTTGATCCACACAGTCAAATGCCTTTTGCATAGTCAATAAAACATAGGTAAACATCTTTCTGGTACTCTCTGTTTTCACTCAGGATCCATCTGACATCGGCAATGATAACCCTGGTTCCACATACTCTTCTGAATCTGGCTTGAATTTCTGCCAGTTAACTGTTGATGTACTCCTGCAGCCGCTTTTGACTGATCTTCAGCAAAATGTTCCTTGTGTGTGATATTAATTATATTGTCTGATAATTTCCGAATTGGGTGGGTTCATTTTTCTTTAGAGTAGACATAGATATGGAACTCTTCCAGTAGGTTGGCCAGGTAGCAGTCTTCCAGATTTCTTGGCATAGATGAGTCAGCACTTCCAGCACTGCTTCTGTTTGTTGAAACATCTCAGTTGGTAATCTGTCAATTCCTGGAGCCTTGCTTTTTGCCAGTGCCTTCAGTGCAGCTTGGACCTCTTTCTTCAGTACCGTCGGTTCCTGATCATATGCCACCTCCTGAAGTTGTCGAATGTCAATGAATTTTTTTTGGTATGCTGACTGTGTATTCCTTCCATCTTCTTTGGATGTGTACTGCGTCATTTAATATTTTCCCTGTAGAACACTTCAATATTGCATGTATTACGTCCTTGATGTCATTCTACAATTCGTCTGGTCTTCTGTCATTAGTGTTCAATGCATCAAACGTATTCATGAGATGGTCTCTAAATTCAGATGGGATATATTCAAGATCATATTTTAGCTCTCGTGGGCTTATTCTAATTTTCATCAACTTTAACTTGAACTTGCATTTGAGCGATTGACAGTCTGTTCCGCAGTTGGCCCCTGACCTTGTTTTGACTGGTCATATTGAGCTTTTTCATTGTCTTTTCACAGATGTAGTCAATGTGATTCCTGTGTATTCCATCTGACTATGTTCAAGTGTGTAGTCGCTGTTTTTCATTTGAAAAAAAGGTATTTGCAATGAAGAAGTCATTGGTCTTGCAAAATTCTATCGTGGGATCTCTGGCATCATTTCTATCACCCAAGCCGTATTTTCCAACTACTTATCCTTTTTCTTTGTTTCCAACTTTAGCATTCCAAAAACCAGTAATTATCAACACATCTTGATTCTGTGTTCAACCAATTTAAGACTGCAGAAGTTAGTAAAAATCTTCAGTTTTCTTCATCTTTGGCCTTAGTGGGTGGTGTGTAAATTTGAATAATAGTTGTATTAACTGGTCTTCCTAGTAGGCGTATGGATATTATTCTATCACTGACAGAGTTGTAGTTCAGGATAGATCTTGAAATATTCTTTTTGACTATGAATGCAGAGCCATTCTTCTTCAATTTCTCATTCCCAGCATAGAATACCATATGATTGTCCAATTCAAAATGGCAAATGCCAGTCCATTTCAGCTAACTAATGCCTAGGATATCAATGTTTATGTGTTCCATTTCATTTATGACAATTTCCAATTTTCCAAGATGCATACTTCGAACATACCACGTACCTATTTTTTTTAAACTTTTTTTAAATTGTGCTTTAAGTTAAAGTTTACAATTCAAGTTAGTTTCTTATACAAAAATTTATACACACATTGTTATGTGACCTAGTTGCTCTCCCTATACTGTGAAAGCACACTCTTCCTTTCCACCCCGGATTTCCCATGTCCATTCAACCAGCTCCTGACCCGCTCTGCCTTCTCATCTTGCCTCTGGACAGGAGCTGCCCATTTAGTCTCATGTGTCTACTTGATCTAAGAAGCATAGTTTTCATGAATATGATTTTATGTCTTATAGTCCAGTCGAATCTATGTCTGAAGAGTTGGTCTCAGGAATGATTTTAGTTTTGGGCTACCAGAGCGTCTAGGGTCATGTCTTCCAGGGTCCTTCCAGTCTGAGTTAAACAATTAAGTCTGGTCTTTTTACTAGAATTTGAGTTCTGCACCCTACTTTTCTCCTGCTTCCTCAGGGACTTTCTGTTGTGTTTCTGTCAAGGCAGACACTGGTGGTAGCAGGGCACCATCTACTTCTTCTGGTCTCAGGCTGATGGAGTCTCTGGTTTATGTGGCCCTTTCTGTCTCTTGGGCTAATATTTTCCTTGGGGCTTTGGTGTTCTTCACAATCCTTTGCTCCAGGTGGTTTGGGACCAGTGGATGCACCTTGGATGGCTGCTCGCTGGCTTTTAAGACCCCAGACGCCACTCACAAAAATGGGATACAGAACATATTCTTAATAAACTTTGTTATGTCAATTGACTTAGATGTCTCCTGAAACCATGGTCCCCAGACCCTCACCCTTGTTACTCTGTCATTCAAAGTGTTTGATTGTACAGGAAACTTCTTAGCTTTTGGTTTACTCCTGTTGTGCTGACTTCCCCTGTAATGTATGTTGTCCTTCCCTTCACCTAAGATAATTCTTGTCTCCTATCTAGTTACAGAATATCCCTCTCCATCCCTCCACACCCTTGTAACCATCAACGAATATTTTCTTCTGTGTTTAAACCTTTACTTGAGTTCTTATAATAGTGGTATTATACAATATTTGTCCCTTAGCAACTGACTAAATTCACTCAGCATAACACCTTCCAGATTCATCCATGTTAAGAGATGTTACACGGATTCATTGTTGTTCTTTACCTTTGCATATTATTCCACTGTGTGAATATACCACACTTTGTTCATCCACTCGTCTGTTAATGGGCACCTAGGTTGCTTCCATCTCTTTGCTATTGTGAACAGTGCTGCAGTGAACATGAGTGTGCATATATCTATTCTTGTGACGGCTCTTATTTCTCTAGGATATATTTCAAGGTGTGGAATTGCTGGATCATATAGTAATTCTATTTCTAGCTTTTTAATGAAGCACTAAATCAATTTCCAAAGTGGTTGTACCATTTTACATTCCCACCAACAGTGTCAGTCTCTCCACAACCTCTCCAACATTTATTATTTTGTGTTTTTCGGATTAATGGTAGCCTTGTTGGGGGTGAGATGGTATCTCATTTTAGTTTTGATCTGCATTTCTCTAATGACTAATGATCGTGAGCATTTCCTCATATGTCTATTAAGCTTCCCGAATATCTTCTTTGGTGAAGTGCCTGTTCATATCCTTTGCCCATTTTTTAATTGAGTTGTCTTTTTGTTGTTGAGGTTTTGCAGTATCTTGTAGATTTTAGGGATTAGACGTTGAATGGATTTGCAATAGCCAAAATTTTTTCCCACTCCGTAGGTTTTCTTTTTAATCTTTTGATGAAGTCTTTTGATGAGCATAAGTGTTTGATTTTTAGGAGCTCCCAGTTATCTAGTTTCTCTTCTGGTGTCTGTACATTGTTAGTTATGATTTGTATTTTGTTTATGTTATGTATTAAAGCTCCTAGCATTGTCTCTGTTTTTTCTTCTGTGATCTTTATCAATTTTGATTTTTTATTTAGATCTTTGATCTATTTTAAGTTAGTTTTGTTCATGGTGTGAAGTATGGGTCTTTTTTCAGTTTTTTGCAGGTGGATATTCAGTTTTGCCAGCACTATTTGTTAAAGAGACTGTCTTTTCCCAATTTAATGGACTTTGGGCCTTTGTCAAATATCAGCTCCTCATGGATAGATGAATTTACTTCTGGATTCTCAAGTCAGTTCCATTGGTCTATGTATCTGTTGTTGTACCAGTACCAGGTTGTTTTGACTACTGTGACGGTATAATAGGTTCTAAAATCAGGTAGTGTGAGGCCTCCCACTTTGTTTTTTTTCTTCAGTAATGTTTACTTAACCGGGCCTCTTCCCTTTCCATATGAAATTTGTTATTTGTTTTTATCTCATTAAAAAATGCCAGTGGAATTTGGATCAGGATTTCCTTGTATCTGTACATGGCTTTGGGTAGAAATAACATTTTCACAATGTTAAGTCTTCCTATCCATGAACAAGATATATATTTGCACTTATATGTAGGTCTCTTTTGGTTTCTTGCAGTAATGTTTTCTTGGTTTCATAGTACAGGGCTTTTATGTCTCTGATTAGATTTATTCCTAAGTATTTTATCTTCTTAGGGGCTATTGTAAATGGTATTGATTTGGTAATTTCCTCTTGAAAATTTACTTTGTTGGTGTAGAGGAATCCAACTGATTTTGTATGTTTATCTTGTATCCTGATACTTTGCTGAAATCTTCTATTAGTTCCAGTAGCTTTCTTGTGAATTCTTTGGGGTTTTCTGTGTATAAGATCATATCATCTGCAAATAAAGATGCTTTTACTTCTTCCTTACCCATTTGCATGCCCTTTATTTGTTTTTCTAGCCTAATTGCTCTGGCTTGGACTTCCAGCACAATACTGAATAAGAGTGGTGATAAAGGACATACTTGTCTGGTTCCTCTTCTCAAGGGGAATGCATTGTTTACAACGATGTTGGCTGTTGGTTTTGTATAAATGCCCTTAATTATGTTGAGCAATATCCCTATTTTGCTGAGAGTTCTTATCATGAATCGGTTGTTGGACTTTGTCAAATGCATTTTCTGCATTCATTAATAAGATCATGTAGCTCTTGTCTTTTGTTTTATTTATGTGATGGATTACATTGATTGTTTTTCTAATGTTAAACCATCCCTGCATACCTGGTATGAATCCCACTTGGTCATGGTGAATTATTTTTTTGATATGTTGCTGAATTCTATTGGCTAGAATTTTGTTGAGGATTTTTGTGTCAATTTCATGAGGGATGTTTGTAATTTTCTTTTTTTGTGGTGTCTTTACCTGGTTTTGGTAACAGGGTTATGCTGGCTTCACAGAATGAGTTTGGGAGTATTCCATCCTTTTCTATGCTCTGAAATACCTTTAGTAGTAGTGGTGTTAACTCTTCTCTGAAAGTTTGGTAGAATTCTCCAGTGAAACCATTAGGGCCAGGGCTTTTTTTTGATGGGAGTTTTTTAATTACCTTTTCAATCTCTTCCTTTGTTATGGGTTTATTTAGTTGTTCTATCTCTGCTTGTGTCAGTTTAGGTAGGTAGTATGTTTCTAGAAATTTGTCCATTTTCTCTAAGTTTTCAAATTTGTTAGAGTATAATTTTTCGTAGTATTTTGTTATGATTCTGTTAATTTCAGTAAGGTCTATTGTGATATTGCCCATCTCATTTCTTATTCGGCTCATTTGCTTCCTCTCCTGTTTTTCTTTTGTCAGTTTGGCCAATGGTTTATCGATTTTGTTGATCTTTTCAAAGATCAAGCTTTTGGACTTGTTAACTCTTTTAATTGTTTTTCTATTCTGTATTTCATTTAATTCTGCTTTAATTCTTATTATTTCCTCTCTTCTGGCACCTGAGGGCTTCTTTTGCTGCTCTCTTTCTACTTGTTCGAGTTGTAGGGTTAATGTTTTGATTTTAGTCCTTTCTTCTTTTTGAATACGTGCATTTATTGCTATAATTGACCTCTGAGCACTGCTTTCGCTGTGTCCCGATGGTTCTGGTAGGATGTGTTTTCATTCTCTTTTGAGTCTCTGAATTTCTTTATTACATCCTTAATTTCTTCTATGACCCAGTAGTTTTTGAGCAAGGTGTTGTTCAGTTTCCATATATTTGATTTTTTTCCTTGCTTTTTCTCTTATTGATTTTCTACTTTATGTTCAGAAAAGACGCCTCGTAATATTTCGATGCTTTGGTTTCTGTTAAGGCTTGCTTTATGGCCTAATATGTGATCTATTCTTGAGAACGTTCCATGTGCTTTGGAAAAGAAAGTATACTTGGCTGTTTTGGGGTGGCGTGTTCTGTATATGTCTATGAGATGAAGTTGGTTGATTGAAGCATTTAGGTATTCCATGTCTTTATTGAACTTCTTTCTAGATATTCTGTCCTTTACCAAAAGTGGTATGTTGAAGTCCCCTACAATTATTGTGGAGCTGTGTATCTGTCTTTTCAATGTTGTTAGAGTTTGTTAAATGTATTTAGGAGCCCTGCCGTTGTGTGGGTAATATTTACTATAGTTATGTCCTCATGGTGTATTGACCTTTTAATCATTATATAGTGTCCTTCTTTGTCTTTTTGGTGGATTTTACTTTAAAGTCTATTTTGTCAGAGATTAATATTGCCATTCTTGCTCTTTTTTGAGTGTTGTTTGTTTGATATATTTTTTTCCATCCTTTAAGTTTGAATTTGTTTGTGTCTTTAAGTCTAATGTGTGTCTCTTGTAGGCAGTTCATAGAAGGATAGTGTTTTTTAATCCATTCTGCCACTCTCTGTCTCTTTATTGGGGCATGTAGTTCATTTACATTCAACGTAATTATTGATAGGTATGAGTTTAGTGTGGTCATTTTGATGTCTTTTTGTGTGTGTTGTTGACAGTGTTTGTTTCACTTAATTTTCGGTGTTGTGTCCCTTTTCTTTTTGTATTTTCTTTTCATCTTTTTCATTGTTGTTGATTTTTTATTTGTTGAGTATGTTTCTCTTTTTTTTTTTTTTATGTGTAGGATTGTTAGTTTCCTTTTTGGTTACCTTAATATATACTCTTTTTTTTTAAGTTTAAACCACTGTTTAATTTTTTTATATCACCTTTACTTCCTCTCTATATGAAAGATCTATGACTACATTTTTTAGTCCCTCTTTTTTGTTTTAATGTTGTAAGCTTTTACATACTGACATCTCTGTTTCCCTATTTTCAGTGTTTTAGCTTTGATTTACTCTTGTGACTTCCCTATCTGGGTTGATATCTAGTTATTCTGACCTGTGTTCTAGTTGGGTTGTTATCTGATGTTATTGATTTTCTAACTGGAGGACTCCCTTTAGTATTTCTTGTAATTTTGGTTTAGTTTTTGCAAACTCCTTAAACTTATGTTTATTTGGAAATGCCCTAATTTTGCCATCTTATTTGAGAGACAGTTTTGCTGGATGTATAACTCTTGGCTGGTAATTTTTTTTTTCCTTCAAGTCTGTGTATAGGTCATCCCATTGTCTTCTTGCTCACATGGTTTCTGCTGAGTTGTCCGGTTTAGTTTTATGACTCTCCTTTGTAGATGACTTTTCATTTATGCCTAGCCACTCTTAAAATTCTCTTTATCTTTGGTTTTGGCAAGTTTCATTATAATGTGTCTTGGTGATTTTCCTTTGAGTTCTACCTTGTGTGGGGTTTGATAAGAATCTTGGCTAGATATCTTCTCATCTTTTACAAAATTAGGGGAGTTTTCTGCCAACAAATTTTCAACAATTCTCTCTGTATTTTTTGTTATCCTCCCCTGTTCTGTACTCCAATCACTCGTAGATTATTTCTCTTGATAGACTCCCACATTATTCTTAGAGTTTCCTCATTTTTTAAATTCTTTTATCTGATTTTTCCCCAAATTTAAGTTGGTGTCAAGTGCTTTATCTTCAATCTCACTAATTCTGAATTCCTTTGATTCAATTATGCCCCTATGACTTTCTATTGAGTTGTTTAATTCTGATATTTTATTATTTTATTATTATGGATTTCTGTTTGCTGTCTCTCTATGGATGTTTGAAACCTGTTAAATTTGTCATTATGCTCTTCTATAATCTTCTTAAATTCCTCTATCTTTGTTTGTGTGTTCCTTGGTTTGTTCTACATTTTGAATGATCTCCTTCCTAATCTCTTGAAGAGTTCTGTATATTAATCTTTTGTATTCTACCACCAGTAATTCCAAGTTCTCTTCCTCTGGAAAATTTCTTGATTCTTTGTTTTAGGAGTTTGCTGAAGCCATCATGGTCTGCCTCTTCAAGTGACTTGATATTGACTGTTGTCTCTGAGACATCAATAAGTTATTATATTTATTTATTTTAGGTTTGTTTACTGTGTCCTAGCCTTGTTTTGTTTTGATATGCCCAAATAACCTGCTCATGTTAGGTAGTTGATTATTGATGCCTTTGAAGCTCTTACTTCCTATCACCAGGTGATTAGAGCTGTTACTAGGTACATGTCTCCAGGATTCTGTTTACTTTTCTTGTATGAATTCTATTCAGGTGTCCTGGTAGTCAGTTACCAAGCGTGTAGTGCAGGCTCTCACCTACAGTTGTAGATGGACAGGGGTGCTAGCTGTAGGCACCGGTATCTGGCTGCAGTAAGGGGTCATGCACTGAACAAGGCAGGGGGCTTACAGCTGCCTCTGAGTGTCTGCGAGGAAAACGTGTCCTAGTTCCCTACAGCATGTAGGTGGGTGGGTTTTGCAGCCGGAGTATGAGTACCGAATGCTGTTGGTTGTAAGGACTGGGTGGCACCACTTATTTTTGGACCCCTGTCATGGGTGGCAAGGTGGCGTGGGTTGAACCACCAGTCTTCAGGTCCCTGATGCAGGTAGGTGAGAATGCTGCTTAATGGGCAGAGCAGTGTCAAATGTCAGGAACCTGCCACTCAACCATATAGCTGATACAGTTGAAGTTAGGCTTCATGTATATACCCTGTTGTACTGTGCTAATGAGGGCCTACACTGTTGAAATGGACCCACATAGGTATATAGAGGGATGAAAGGCATTCAAAGTCCGTGGACCCCTTATGCCTGTGCCTAGGCAAAATAGCTGTGCCTACCCTTAGTTCCCAGCTTAGGGGAGTTCACAGACTACTTTTTTCCTATTAATTTATTCCCTTTCCCAGGAGAAGAGAATGGCGCAGGGTGCCTGACAGGTCCTAATTTTGGCACAGGAGGCAGGTAAATGGGAGACAGACTTTTCCCAAACTGGGTGTTTTTTCATTCATAGGGTAGGTCAGAGCATGTACTTACCTTTTGCCAGCTGAGCACCACTTTTCACTGGTTCTGGAGGCCCAGGTAGACTCTCTGCCACTGAGTCTCTCCCATGGTGGAAAATGCCTTTTAAGCACGACTGCTTTCCTCACCAGGCAAGCCAGCTGATCCGGCCTGCAGGGTGTCTGTTCCTGCCAGGTCAGGTCTGGCAACTCTTTGCTGCTTCTGAACCATCTCTCCCTCCCCCTGCCACTCAGTCTGATTCTTCAACTTTGCCTTTGAAATTCAGGGCTCCTAGATGGTCATATATAACTGAATCACTTGTTTTTTCAAGTCTTTGTTGTAACAGGGACCACCGGAAGTGTCTGATTACTCTGCCATCTTGACCTCACCTCCCCCATGTTCCAATTATTAGTGGATGTTTGCAGCTGTTTCTTTTCATTTTGAGTCTAGCTACATCAACAAATGAAGGTCCCAAAAGCTGGACTCCATCAGTCGTTCAGGTCGACTCTACTTTTTTCTCCTGTGGAGTGGCTGTTGGGTTCAAACCACTGACCTTTAGGTTAACAGCTGGGCTCTTAACCATTGCACCATGAGAGCTACTTATGAATCTAATGACCAGCTATCAATATTTTCATTTCTAAGATTTATTATACCATGTCATATTTAACCTTACACAATGTGATTCATTGTAATTGATTCCATAATGTTGTGGGTTCTCCCCACATGCTACTTCCATGCATTGTCAAAATATATCATTTTTCCCATGTATCAGAATATTATCTTATTACCACAATTACACACAAACGGAAAAAGTTTTTCATTTGATTAACTTGTGAGGGAAAAACAATCCCAAAACTGTAGCAAATATTTCTAGTCAGTGAGCTATCTGTTCAGCTTGCAATTCAAATTATCTGGTTGACCTATTTGCAAGTTATGCATTACTATCAAAAGCACATCCTCAAATACATAAATGATTGCTAGACTAAAAGATTTGTTAAAGCCTTCTGTGATGTTAAAATAAGAGTTCATCCATGCAGGCAATGGCCACTGAGTTACAATTACCCAATAGTTTGTCTTAACCTGGCTACAGCTGCAACACCTAAGATGCCAGATTTAGGAACTGTGTGATTAAAAGTAGAGCTTCTCCATATGGGAAGTGTCTGTGGATAAATTAAGCAATCAGTTTGTCTATCATGATGCAAAACAAACAAACATTTGGCTCAAATAATATTTAAATTAAGTGGCCCCAGTTTAATTTAAAAAAGAGAGACAGAGAAAACATCCGGAAACTTGATTCTAGAAAGTGTCACAAAGGATAATTTAACAAAAAAAAAAAAGTTATAACATGGATTTAATTTTAGATAAGCAATTTTTAATTTTATATATATTTTTAAATTTAAGTAGGCCTACAGCAGTTTGGAGCCCTAGTGGTATAGTGATTAAGAATTTGGCTGTTAACCAAAAGGTCGACAGTTCAAATCCACCAGCTGCTCCTTGGAAACCCTATGGGGCAGTTCTACTCTGTCCTATAGGGTCACTATGAGTGACGACCAACTTGACGGCATCTAACGAAAATAACATAGCAGTTTAGGAGTCCTGGTGGCACAGTGGTTAATGTGCTCCGCTGCATACTGAAAGGTCATTGGTTCAAACCCAGCAGCCACTCTGCAGGAGAAAGATGAGGCAGTCTTCTGTAATGATTTACAGTCTTGCAACCCTATGGGGCAGTTCTACTCTGTCCTATAGGTTCTCTGAGTCAGAATCGACTTAATGACAATAGGTTTGGTTTTGGTATAGCAGTTTAAGAGTTCTTCAGTGGTGTAAACAGGTAAGCACTGGGCTGCTAATCAAAAGGTTGGACATTCATTTCCACCCAGAGGCACCTTGGAAGAAAGGCCTGGTTATCTGCTTTCAAAAGTTCCCAGCCATAAAAATCCTATGTAAGGTAGTTCTACTGTGAAATACATAAGGTTATCATGAATTGGAATTGACAAGACGGCAAATGGTTTAGTTTGGATAGCAATTTATGAAGTTCTTGAGTGGTGCAAACAGTTAATGTGCTTGGCTGCTATCTGAAAGGTTGAAGATTCCAGTCCACCCAGAGGTGCCTCTGAAAGAAGTCCTGATGATCTAATTTTGAAAAATTAGCCATTGAAAACTCTACGGAGCACAGTTTTACTCTTACACAGATGGGGTTTCCATGAGTCAGAATCAACTCCACAGCAAATTATTTTTTTTAATAGTAGCTTATATACTATATACTGCTATAGGAAATTAATTTTTTATAATAATATTCTCATTATTCTTATAATTAGCAACGCAGTATTACGTCCATATATTCTTAAAAAATGAATAACTTGATATATTGAACATAAATTTATTAAGAGTATCAAATTTACTTGTCCTTTAAAATACAGGCTATAAAATAGCAAAGGATAATAAAGAAAATACATGTGACATTGTGGAAACACTAAATCTTGGCCAACTTCAGTTTAGATTATTGTTTAACTAGACTAAACTAAGGTGCCCTCCAACCTGACTTCCTGTCTCTGAGAGATGCTGGCAGGTACATCTTTTGGAAGAGTTCATGACAGACGTTAAAGTTGGATCACATACTAAAATCCCCCAATTTATTACACACAACTTCGATATTAATGAGTAGATCAAAACACTTCATGGAGGTAAATTAGTATATTCAGGAGAAAATATATACATGGATTAGTCCTCAGAGAGAGAAGAAACTTGTGAGGAAAAGAAACAGAAAAAACACCAAGGGAAAACAGACAAAACTGTGGACTGATTTGAATTATTTTAGCCACAGTACCAAAGGCAGCAAGGATCCCTGCTGGCATAGTGGTTTAGCACTTGGCTGCTAACCGGAAGGCCTGCGGTTCCAACCCACCAGTGCTCAGTGGGAGAAAGATGTGGCAGTCTGTTTCCATAAAGATTTACAGCATTGTAAAGCCTATGGAGAAGTTCTACTATGTCCTGTAGGGTCACTATGAATAGGAATCCACGCGACTGCTATGAGTTTGGGGATTTTTTAGACTGAACACTGCTAAATTTCTCTGTCAAGTTTTCATAGTGCTTATCTTCTCCTAGATCATGTTTAGTGAAGTAGAGGGCCACCAAGGGTGAGGGAGACCCTCAGTGAGATAAATTGGCAAAGTAGCTGCAACAATGAAATCGAAATTTACAGTGATTGTGAGGATGATGCAAACCAAGCAGTGTTTTGTTCTGTTGTGTATACGGTTGTCATCCATGAGTTGGAGTCAACTGAAGGCAGCTACATATCTATTTAATTTACCCAGCAATGGAAATCCTAAATTAGTAAAATCATTTCAATTAGAAAATCTTCTTTTTGTGATATAAATATTAATTACATTAGGGGATACATGTGATATAGTTAGTTTCATTTCAGGGTAAAGTTGGAGTAGGAAATTAGAAGGGATTGTACACAGAGGAAGAAGCCCTGGTGGTGCAGTACTTAAGCCCTGGCTGCTAACCAAAAGGTGGGTTGTTCGAACCTACCAGCCACTCTGCAGAAGAAAGATGTGGCAGTCTGCTTCTGTAAAGATTTATATCCTTGGAAACCCCATATGGGCAGTTCTACTATGTCCTACAGGGTCTCTATGAGTCGGAATCAAGTTGATGGCAGAGGATTTGGTTTTTTGATGGCACCGCATAGAAAGATGCCAATAAGGAGAAAAATATGTGATGCTGGTAAGAGTAAACTTGACCTTCGTCTTGAGGAGAATTCCTGTGATTTGTTGACCTTTTGATTTTTGCACTGCCTTTAGTAAAAATCAGTATTAACTAATGAATCATATAGTTATATATCCTCATTGTTTTTCCCAGCCTACTCTAAAATCACTGCTTGGAAAGGATAGGTATGCACCTCTTCTGGTGCTCTTAAGAATTCAGATAGACCCTATTTCTCATCATTCATTACGTGCCTTTCCAGGAAAAATAAATATGTTCAGACAAATAACTTCCAGTTTTCTGGGGAATCCAATGAAGAATAATCTCTACTTCATTTCCTGCAGCTTAACAAATTTCTTCTGCAATTGATGGAGATATAATGGTGGTCAACCACCCTAACCTAAGTGAATTATTTTGTTTCCCTGATGATAAAAATAAAAGTGTAAAACTATGACTATGGGAAGATAAAAATACACAATACTTTATTTTCTTTCCTTTATTTATAAATGCAGCATATTCCCTAGTTGATAATTTATAAGGTAGAAACCAGATATAGGTTTCCATATATTGGTGGTGGTATTGTTAGTTGCCATCAATTCAGCTCCAACACATGGTGACCTTCTGTGTAACAGAGTGAAATGTTGTCAAGTCTTGTGCCATAATCATTGGTATGTTTGAGTCCACTGTTGTGACTATTTGCCATATATAAGTACTTTTAATACCTTGCTTTAGCTTCTTTCTATCCATTTGTGTGTGTTTCTGGATGTTAATAATATGAATATGTATGTTTGTTAGTCCTTGTTTTGGAAAGTCACAGTGACTTTTTTAGCATATTAAAGATTCTGTGTTGTCCTATAATAAATTAACCCATTTAGTTTTGTTTTATCCAGTGTTTTCTTAATATATTCACATACAGGAAAAAATTTTAACACATGACAGAAAACAGTGTTCACAGACTACCTACCAGTATTCTAAATATATGCTAAAAATTCCTGGTGTATGATACTTTGTTTGTATTCATTCTTAAACTGAATAGATTTTCTTAGGATATTGGTATGATAAACTGCACGGAAACCTGCATGGAGCATTCACTGGAGTGGCTGCTGGAATAAGAGGTGAGTCTGAGAGCATCTCTGGTGTGGTGCAAAAAAGCCTCTCTTGCAAGAAGAGTCCCTAAAAATATTTTAGTCAATCTGCAAAACATGAATACCAATAACTTTAAAAGAAAATTATGATGTTTACTCTGCTAATTAGCAAAACTCCAGATATAGATGGGAAGTTTAAAGTACTTACAGTATGAGGTCTTTCTGATATGAGGTCTTTCTGATTAAATGCTAACTGAATACCCTAGAAGCTGAGTTACTTATCAGAACATATTAATTCATCTAGAGTATAAATTACCTTAACATACACGCGCGCGCGTGCGCGCGCACACACACACACAAATATAATATAGTACTGCCTACTCTGAAGTATTTTTCAAAAAATTACAAGCATCATAACAAATATGTTATTTATCCTATTGTTGTTAGGTGCCATTGAATCGGTTCCGACTCACAGCAACCCTGTGTACAACAGAACGAAGCACTGCCTGGTCCTGTGCCATCCTCACTGTCATTGTTATGCTTGAGCCCATTGTTGCAGCCACTGTGTCAATCCGTCTTATTGAGGGTCTTCCTCTTTTTTGCTGACCATCTGCTTTACCAAGTATGATGTCCTTCTCCAGGGACTGATACCTCCTGATAACAAGTCCAAAGTATGTGAGAGGTAGTCTTGCCATCCTTGCTTCCAAGGAGCATTCTGACAGTACTTCTTCACCAAGACAGATTTGTCCATTCTTTTAGCAGTCCATGGTATATTCAATATTCTTCACCAACACCATAAATTCAAAAGTGTCAATTCTTAATTCTTCTTTATTCTTTGTATAGCTTTCACATGCATATGAGGTGATGGAAAACACCATGGCTTGGTTCAGGTGCATCTTGGTCTTCAGAGTGACATCTTTACTTTTTAACACTTTAAAGATGTCTCTTGCAGCAGATTTGCCCAATGCAATGGTTCTTTTGATTTCTTGACTGCTGCTTCCATGGGTGTTGATTGTGGATCCAAGTAAAATGACAACTTCAATATTTTCCCCGTTTATCATGATCTTGCTTATTGGACCAATTGTGAAGATTTTTATTTTCTTTATGTTGAAGTGTAATCCATACTGAAGGCTATAGTCTTTGATCTTCATCAGTAAGTGCTTCAAGTTCTCTTCACTTTCAGCAAGCACGGTTGTGTCATCTGCAGAATGAAGGTTGTTCATGAGTCTTCCTCCAATCTTGATGCCCTATTCTTCTTCATATAGTCAAGCTTCTGGGATTATTTGCTCAGCATACAGATTGAATAAGTATGGTGAAAAGATACAACCCTGATGCACACCTTTCCTGACGTTGAACCACAAGTTATCCCATTCTGTTATTCAGCCTACACAGTGTTTAAAAAAATAATAACAAATTTGAGTATATTTAGTAAGGGCAGGTGTTTCCCAATGGAATGTACTTTCTACTTGACTATAGTCCTTAATGGCAGACCCTTGGCAATGATAAAAATGGAGATGCTTGGCCTCCTGCCTGCCCCTTCTCTTCCCACCTTGTTGTGTCCTCTGTTTTTAGGGACACATATGATAACATAGACAGTCCATATGGAGAAGATGTGTTCTCAGCTCCTTCCCCACAATAAACAGCCAAGAGAAGTAGAATCTAGTGCTGAACAAATCTAGGATGAGAGGCTTGGGAAAGCATCCTACGTAGACCCTGGAAATGGGGTTGGGATAGTTTGGGCAGGAGGTTCCAGAGTCCAAGGTATTTGGAACTTCGTCTACAAGGAGGTGGTGGCTCCCAGTGGGCATATATCCTTAGCCCCAGATATTTATTGTCCCTTGTGGAGGGACTAGCTAGATGAGGGCAGGGCAGACCCTATACAATATGGGGCCCTGGTCTATTGATCAATCTGCCTAAGACTAAGGGTGGTACTGCTTATCATTCCCTATTATTTATTTCACCGTACTCATTCTTATAACTTATTTGACCATTATAGGCATTTGAGTTTCTAACTCCTCCAGGGAAATCCTGTAGAGTGGAATCTTCCTTCAGACCACCTCATAGATGATAGCTGTCTAGACTGTAGACTCTAAACTATATGTTAACTACCTTTGAATTAGGAGGCTATTCCTGTGAACAAGATGATGGAATTATAATACAAACATGACGGCCTAAATGTAAAATATCTCACTGTCACTTCTTTACTTAACCTTAGAAATTTCCATCAGAAGGCTTACGTGGCTGCAATTCTAAAGCAGTCCAGAAGGTAACAATATAGTAAGATAATATCTTGTTTGGAAGACTTGTTGCAATATTTGATAGAGATGTTCACATCCTTATATGAAATGTATACATCTTGATGTACAATTTATTTATTTTTATTGTACTTTAGGTGAAGTTTCAAAGACCAAATTGTTTCTCATTAAACAGTCAGTGCGTATATTGTTTTATGACATTGGTTAACAACCCCACAGCATGTCAACCCTCTCTCTTCTCAACCTTATTTTTTCTTGGTGAAAATATACATAGCCAAAGATACACCATTTCAAAACTTTCCACATGCACAATTCAGTGACATCAATTAAGTTCTTCCAGTTGTGCTGTTAGTCTCACTCTAGATGAAGGTTTACAGAACAAAATAGTTTCTCATTAAACAGTTAGTACAAATGTTGCCCAGTGACAGTGGTTAACAAACCCACTACATGCCAACACTGTCCTTACTGAACCTTGGGTTCCTTATCGCCAGCTTCCCGGTCCCCTCCTGCCTTCTAGTACTTTTCCCTGTGCCTCATTAGTCCCATTTATTTTCTGGGGCTGTCTAATCTTTGGCTGAACAGTGAACCCTGGGAGGGACTTCACCACTGAGCTAAAAGGGTGTCTGGGGGGCCATACACTTGGGGTTTCTCCAGACACTTTCAGGTCAGTAAATCTGGTCTTTTGTGTGTGTGTTGGTTAGAATTTTGTTCTACTTCCTTCTCCAGCTCTGTCCAGAAACCTCTGTTGTGATCTCACTCAGAGCAATCAGTGGTGGTAGCCGGGCACCATCTAACTGTACAGAACTCAGTCTGGTAGAGGCCTTGGTAGCTGTGTCCTTTAGTCCTTTGGAGTAATCTTTTTCTTGTATCCTGTTCTCTTCATTCTCCCTTGCTCCCAAATGGGTGAGACCAGTGGAGAACCTTAGAAGGCTGCTCACAGGCTTTTAAGACCCCAGACACTACTCACCAAGGTAGAATGTAGAACACTGTCTTTATAAACTGTGTTATGCCAATTGAGATAGCTGTTCCTCTAGACCATGGTCCCCACAACCCTCCACCCAGCAATTCAGTCCCTCAGGGAGTTTGGATGTGTCTATGGAGCTTCCATAACATTTCCTTGTACAAGTTGTGCTGGTTTCCCCAGTATTGTGTACTGTCCCACCCTTCACCAAAGATACCATGTATCTATTGCCTATTAAGTATTCTTCCCACCCCTTCCATCCCTTGTAACCTACAAAGATTGTTACTTTTTGTGTGTAAACTTTTTCATGAGTTTTTACAATAGAGGTCTCATACAATATTTGTCCTTTTGTGATGGACTTATTTCACTCAGCATAATGTCCTCCAGTTTCATCCATGTTATGAGATGCTTCACAGATTCATCATTGTTCTTTATCATTGCGTAGTACTCCATTGTGTGTATGTACTATAGTTTGTTTATCCATTCATCTGTTGATGGGCATCTAGGTTGTTTCCATCTTTTTGCTATTGTGAACATTGCTGCCATGAACATTGGTGTGCATATGTCTATTTGAGTGATGGCTCTTATTTCTCTAAGATAAATTCCTAGGAGTGGGATTGTTGGATCGTATGGTATTTCTGTTTCTAGCTTTCTAAGGAAGCGCCATATCAATTCCCAAAATGGTTGTATCATTTTGCATTCCCAACAGCAGTGAATAAGAGTTCCAATCTCGAAGGGGCGTGGCCAACACGGCAGTGTAGTCAGAGGCTTCCTATATCCCTCTTACAACAAAGACCTGGAAAAACAAGTGATTTGATTGTATATGAATATCTAGGCGCCCTGAAAAAGGCAAAGCTGAGGAATCGGACTGAGTGGCGGGGGACAGGGAGATGGTTTGGAAGAAGCAAAGAACACCAGAGTGGCGGTGACCAAACTGCAGCTCTGCAGCCATGCTGGGTCTGCAGTGAAGCAGGCAAACAGCTGTGCTGTGTGAGCGCTTCCAAAACAGTTTCCACATGGATAGAGACCCGGCAGCAGAGATTCTGCTTGGACAGTCGGAACCAGTGAAAAGCAGCTCCCAAGGGGCTAAAAATAAGCACATGTGTGCAGCCTTTCAAGGGGATTTTTAAAAAAAAAGCCCATTTGGGAGAAAACCGCTCTCCCTTTTACCTCCTCCCTCTGCGCTCTGCACTGGGAGTCCGCTGGGCAGGAAGTAGACCCCATAAGGCACCCTGACCAATTCTCCTGGCCTTGGAGAGGGAAAAAATAAGCTACTGGCTCCCCTAAGCCAGGAACACAGGGTTGGCACAGCTCCTTTGCTAGGCACAAGCATAAGGAGTCTGCAGACTCTGAGTGCATACACCCCTGTATAGACTTGTGGGGACCCATCTCAATAACGTTAACCCTCACTACCACAGTATAACAGGGCAAACATCTGAAGTTTAACTTCAACTGCTTCAGCTGTGAATGGGCAGATTTGTGACGTTCAAAACAGCCCTGCCCCTTAAATAGTCACTTTTATCGATTGGCAACAGGGGCTTGAGGACTGGTGATGTCACCTAAACCTCCTAGTCACCTGCTACAGTAGTCCAAGAAAAAGTGATGCCCTCGAGTCTTTGCAGCCAACAGGTGCTCATAGTCAGGCTGCAAAACTCACCTACCTACTCACCCTAGAGAATAGGGACATGCTCTCCTTTCAAACTCTCAGGGGAAGCTGTCAGCTCCCTGCCTGGTTCAGCACGTGATCCCCTACCACAGACAGAGTCCAACGCCTGCACCAATCACCCATGCCTCTCTAGGACTGTGGGTTAGAGCCTGCACAACACAGTTGGTAACTGTCTGCCTGGACACCTGAGCTGAACCCATATCAGAAAATTTAACGGACTTCTGCATGCACATACTTAGTTACAGAACTAACTACCTGGTGACAGAATGCTAAAGATTCAAAAGTGTCAAAAATCAAACTACTGCACATGAGCAGCCTATTGGGGCATAGCAAAATAAAACAAAACAAGAAGCCAGGACTCACTAAACAAATATAAAATAAAATTATAATAACTTATTGATGGCTCAGAGACAACAGTCGATATCAAATCACAAAAACAGGCAGTCCATGATGGCTTCAGCAAGCTCCCAAAATAAAGAATCAGTAAATTCTCTGGAGGGAGAGAATTTTTTGGAATTATCAGAGGCAGAATACAAAATATTAATATACAGAACTCTTCTAGAAGTTAGAAAGAAATTTCTACAGAATGAATAAACATCCAGGGAACATACAGATAAAGTAGTAGTGGAACTTAAAAAAGTTATTAAAGAACATAATCACAAATTTAATAGGCTACAAGAATCCATAGAGAGACGGCAATCAGAAGTCCAGAAGATTAACAATAAAATTTCAGAATTAGACAACTCAATAGAAAGTCATAGGAGCAGAATTGAGGCAGTAGAAGTTAGAATTAGTGACACTGAAGATAAAGCTCTTGATGCCAACTTATATGAGGAAAAATCAGATAAAAGAATTAAAAAGAATGAAGAAATTCTAAGAGTCATGTGGGACTCTATCAAGAGATACAACCTACGAGCGATTGGAGTATCAGAAAAGCGGAGCATAACAAAAAATACAGAGAAAATTGTTGAAGATTTGTCAACAGAAAACTTCCCTGATATGAAAGATGAGAAGGTATCTATCCAAGATTCTCATTGAACCCCACATAAAGTAGATCCCAAAAGAAACTCACCAAGACATATTATAATCAAACTTAACCAAAACCAAAGGTAAAGAGAGAATTTTAAGAGCATCTAGAGATAAAAGCAAAGCCATGTACAAAGGAGAGTTAATTAGAATAAACTCGGAGTACTCAGCAGAAACCATGCAGGCTAGAAGGCAATGGGATGACATATATAAAGCCTTGAAGGAAAATAACTGCCAGCCAAGAATTATATATACAGCAAAGCTGTCTCTCAAATATGACGGTGAAATTAGGGCATTTCCAGATAAACAGATGTTCAGGGAATTTGCAAAATCAAAACCGAAATTACAAGAAATACTAAAGGGAGTCCTACAGTTAGATAATCAATAACACCAGATAACAACGCAACATAAGACAGAGCAACCAGATATTGACTCAGGTAAGGAAATTGAAAATACATGAAAGCTAAAACATTGAAAATAGAGAAAAAGTTATCAATATGTAAAAAAGGACGACATTAAAACAAAAAAGAGTGACTTAAAAAACGGAGACATTGATTTTTCATATGGCAGGGAAGTTAAGGCAATATAAAGTAATAAAAGACTGGTATAAACTTAGAAAAATAGGGGTAAATATTAAGGTAACCACAAAGGAATCTAACAATCCTACAAATCAAAATAAAAAAAGTAGAAAAACATAAATACCTAGCAAACACTAATTCTACAACAATGAAAAAGATGAAAAATAAATAAATAAATAAATAAAAGTGACTTAGCACAGAAAATTGAGGGGAACAAAGAAACGGTGAACAACATACAAAAACAGATATCAGGATGACAGTACTAAATGGATACCTATCGATAATTATGCTAAATGTAAATGGACTTAATGCACCAATAAAGAGACGGACAGTGGCAGATTGGATAAAAACACATGATCCATCTATATGCTGCCTACAAGAGATGCTCCTTAGACTTAAAGACACAAACAGGCTAAAACTCAAAGGATGGAAAAACATATCAAACAAACAACACTCAAGAAAGAGCCAGAATAGCAATATTAATCTTTGACAAACTAGACTTTAAAGTAAAATCTACACAAAGGACAAGGAAGGACACCAGGAGGAAATAACTATAATAAATATTTAAGCACCCAACAACAGGGCTCCAAAATACATAAAACAAACTATAACAGCTCTGAAGAGAGAGATAGCTCCATTGGAGTAGTAGGAGACTTCAACACGCCAGTTTTGGTGAAGGACAGAATATCCAGATAGAAGCTCAACAAAGAATCAGAAAAGCTAAATGCTACAATCAAACAACTTGATCTCATAGACATATACTGAACACTGCACCCAACATCAGTCAATAATACTTTCTTTTCCAATGCACATGGAACGTTCTCCACAATAGACCACATATTAGGCCTTAAGCAAGCCTTAACAAAATCAAAAACATCAAAATATTACAAAGCATCTTTTCTGACCATAAAGCCATAAAAGTGGAAATCAACAACACAAAAAGCAAGGAAAAAAAAATCAAACACATGGAAACTGAACAACACCTTGCTCAACAACTACTGGGTTATTGAAGAAATTAAGGATTTAATAAAGAATTTCATAGAATCAAACGAGAATGAAAACAAATCCTACCAGAACCTTTGGGACACAGCAAAAGCAGTTCTCAGAGGTCAGTTTATAGCAATAAATGCACATATCCAAACAGAAGAAAGGGTCATAATCAAAGCATTAACTCTACAACTGGAACAAGTAGAAAGAGAGCAGCAAAAGAATACTAAAGGTGCCAGAAGGAAGGAAATAATAAGAATTAGAGCAGAATTAAATCAAATAGAGAATAGAAAAACAACTGAAAGAGTTAACAAGCCAAAAGCTGGCTCATTGAAAAGATCAACAAAATTGATAAACCATTGGCCAAAATGACAAAAGAAAAACAGGAGAGGAAGCAGATAACCCGTATAAGAAATGAGAAGGGTGATATCACAAAAGATCCAACTGAAATTATAAGAATCATAACAAATTACTATGAAAAATTGTACTCTGACAAATTTGAAAACCTAGAAGAAAGAAAAATTTCTAGAAACTACCTACCTACTGAAATTAACACGAACAGAGGTATAACAACTAAATAAACCCATAACAAAAGAAGAGATTGAAAAGGTTATTAAAAAACTGCCAACAAAAAAAGCCCGGTCCCGGATGGCTTCACTGGAGAATTCTACCAAACTTTCAGAGAAGAGATAACACCACTTCTACTAAAGCTATTTCAGAGCATAGAAAATGATGATATACTCCCAAACTCATTCTATGAAGCCAACATAACCCTGATACCAAAACCAGCTAAAGACACCACAAAAAAAGAAAATTACACACAAATATCCCTCATGAACATTCACTCAAAAATCCTCAACAAAATTTTAGAAAATAGAATTCAGCAACATATAAAAAAAAATAGTTCACCATGACCAAGTGGGATTTATACCAGATATGCAGGGATGGTTCAACATTAGAAAAATAATCAATGTAATTCTTCACATAAATAAAACAAAAGTCAAGAACCGCATGATGTTATAAATCGACACAGAAAAGGCATTCAACAAAGTCCAACACCCATTCTTGATAAAAACTCTCAATAAAATAGGAATAAAAAGGAAATTCCTCAATGTAATTAAGGGCATTGATACAAAACCAACAGCCAACATCATCCTAAATAGAGACTTTGAAGCATTCTCCTTGAGAACAGGAACTAGACAAGGATGCCTTCTATCACCACTCTTATTCAACATTGTGCTGGAGGTCCAAGCCAGAGAAATTAGGCTAGAAAAAGAAATAAAGGATATCCAAATTGGTAGGGAAGAAGTCAAACTATCTCTATTTGCAGATGATATGATCTTATACACAGAAGCCCCCAAAGAATCCACAATAAAACTACTG
>NW_004444065.1:6798358-6811275 GCF_000243295.1 Trichechus manatus latirostris
CTTTTGTTTGTGGATTTTTTTTTCATTTCTTTTGTTTTTGTAGGTTTTGTTTTTACTGAGACTTTATGTTTTTCCTCTTTATTTTTATGAGTAGGTTTGTTAACTTTCTTTGTGGATTCCATGAAATTTACCCTTATCTTCCTAAGTTGAAAGCAGTCTATTATTATTTGTTTTCACTTGGCCTTCCTCTACATTAGAAGGTTCTATACCTACACTGTTTATTCCCTCTTTTATTGTTCTGATGTTGTTGTCATTTACAAATTAGCTGTTCTGATTCCCTGTGGTTTCTCTTGGTTTTGGATAGTCCTTGAGAGTTCATTTCCTAGATTGGTATCTGGCTAGTACGATCCTGCTTCCTAGATTCAGCTTGTGAGCTGAAGTTGTTTGTTCTCAGATTGAAGGACTCCCTTTAATAACTCTTGTAAGTTTGGTTTTGTTTTTACTTATTCCCTTAACTTCTGTTTATCTGGAAATGCCCTAATTTCACCATCATATTTGAATGAGAGTTTTGCAGGCTATATTATTCTTGGCTGGCAATTTTTTTTCTTTCAAGGTTTTATATATATCACTCCATTGTCTTCTTCTCTGCATGGTTTCTGCCAAATAATCTGAGCTTAGTCTTATTGTTTCTCCTCTCTATATGATTTCTTGTTTTTCTCAAGCTGTTCTCAGGATTCTTTGTCTTTGGTTTTGGCGAGTGTGATTATGATATGCCTTGATGATTTTCTTTTGGGGTCTCTCCTATATGGGGTTCGTTGAGCTTCTTGCATGGCCAGCTTTTCATCTTTCATGATATTGGGGAAGTTTTCTGTCAGCAGTTCTTCAATGATCCTCTCTGTGATTTCTGTTTTCTCCCCGTTCTGGAACTCTGATCACTCGAAAATTTTTGCTTTTGATTGTATCCCACATAGCTCTCAGGCTGTCTTCATTTTTCTTTGTTCTTTTTTCTGAGTTTTCCTCGAACAGCGTTGTATCCAAGTGTTTGCCTTCAACTCTGCTGATCCTGTCTTCCACCTTTTCTGATATGTTCCTCAGCCCTTCTATGACACTGTCCATTTCTGAAATCTTGTTGTTTATCTTTTGGATTCCTAATTATTGTTTTTGCATAATTTCTAGTTGTGAATTTATTTTGGCATATTTTTTCCTGCATTGTTTTCCTGAATTCTTCCATTTTTCAGTCTGTATTTTCCATGACTTTGTCTATTTTTTCCTCATTTCTGCCTACTTTTTGCTTCAACTTGGATAATTCTGTGTATTAGAGATTTGAATTCCCTATCTGGTAGGTCTAGTGCATTTATTCCACTGGAAAGTCATCTGATGTTTTATTTTGGATGCCTACTGGAACCATCCTGTCCTGTTTTTGTAAATGTTTTGATATTGTATGCTGTCTTCTGGACATTGAGTAGTTATTTGTCTTGTTTATTGATTGTAGATTTTTTTGTTTCATTCTTTTTTTTTTAATTTGACTATGTCTAAGCAGGAGGGTTTTGTGTTCTTTATTGTTTGCTAGTGTGTGGTCACTATACTTTTTTGCTCCTTCTCCAAATGACAGGGTCAGTAGCTCAGATATGGTACTACATGGCAGGTCTAGCTGAAGAGGAGTTGCTGGGATGGGTTGTTTGTGGCACTTACTACAGCCACCAGAGCAGGTCGGTAATCAGTACAGGGTAGATTCCAGTAGGCTATGCCTGTGCTGCTTGGTGGTGTGATGTTAAGTGCATGGTGCAGGATGGAGGTAGGATATTGTGATGTGTGGACCTAAGATGGGTATTGGAGAGAGGAGAGAGGAAGAGGAGCCAAAAACATACAAACAAAAAAGAGTGCTAGGGGAGCTTTTTGTTGGAGAGTAGAGATGACAGACTATGAAATGGTGAAAAACAAAAAGGAGTGCAAAAAGAAAAAAAGAAAGGAATGAATAAATGAAAATTACAAAGAAAAAAGAACAGAAAAGATCCCAGGGATCCCATCGGTGCAGCTACAAGGTCTGGGGATGTTGTTCCCAGGTGTTGATGTACAGCCTGGCTAGGAAGCATAGAGATATTCAGCACCAGGTATTCAGGGAAGAGGAAGAGAAGGAAGGTATAGAGAGATGATAAAGTAAGTAATGAAGACAGACAAAAAGGGAAAAAGAGGGAAAAGAAAACAAAACAAATTTTAAAAAAAAACAAGAAAAAACTCCAAAAACACCAGAAAAAAAAAAAACACGAAAAAAGAAATGTCCTCTGGGATCCCTCTGTGCTTTTGTGCAAGTTGAGGGGGTCGGTCCCAAGCCGCACAGCACTGCCCGGCCAGAACGGACCCCCAACTCAAGAAAAGAAAAAGAAAACAAACAAACAATTCAAAACAAACAAACAAAAGCCCCAGGATCCCACTAGCATGGCAGCAAGGACCAGGAAGCAGTTCCACACTCAAGCGGAGCTCCAGAGACCCTCAGGAAAAAGCAAAAATGGCTCATGGAGCCAGGTATTTGAGCAGAAGGAGGGGGAGGTGGTGAGAGGTAAGGAAGAAATCAAAAGAAGCAGAAAAAAGTAATACCAGCAGCCAACAAATGGCACTCAGGGAGTCGGCCAGTGCAGGCAGGTGGAATCCAAGCAGCTGGTGCTTCCCGGCCAAGGGACTGTGCCCACAGGAAGCAGAGGAGGCCAAGTAGGGGTTATGAAGGGTGGGTGGTGGGAAAGTGTATATCGCTAGTTACCAGTTGTTCTGTCTCCTCTTATTTGCTGGTCTCTGATAGGAGTCCAAGATGGCGGATCTGTGCTGTGTTAGCTGATAGGGGACCTCTCCATGTGTGTCTGCTTGCTCTCTGTTCTCTGTCAGTTTCTTATTCCATTTGGTGCTTGGCTGAGTTCTTTATCTCTTCATTTGATGTTCAGGGTTTCAGGATTGCTTTTTTCTCTGTTTGGTTTAGTTTTTCAGATCTTTGCTGTAAGGATAGTGTGGTGCCTCTGCCTAGAGCACCATGTTGTTGGAAGTCCACACAATTTATTTTTGAAAAATAGAGTTATCTGTCCTTATATCTCAACATAATTATAATAAAAAAAGAATGTTTAAAAAATTATACCCTCAAACTTAAAAGAAATTCTGATGCTATTTAAGTCTAAATTTTGTAGTTAGCATTGTTTGAAACCATTTGAATACATCTTTATCAAGTGCAATCACTGAAGAAAATTGTCACTATTGAAGTACAATGAATTTAATTTTGGAATTATTTTTTATCTCTTATTTTATGCTTATATTCATTCATCAAGAGCAAACAATTCCAAAAATGACATAACTAATGGAAATAACATATTGACTGTTTTAAATAGGAAATGAACTATTCATTTTCCCTTTGCCTTATCAGCAGAATTAATAAGAAGATACGAATTAAGTAGACAGGAAATTGTGAATATATTTAAAACCATATACCTAATCTCTTTGTCTGTAATAATTCATGAGATAGCAAGCCAACATAAGGTGCTTGGTTAATTTGATCTCATGTAGTTGATGAAATTATGAGAAGATTGGCTTATTTCCGAGTCTACGAAATAAGACAAAGCTCACTTATCACTAGGGTATTGGCTCCATCATAAAACAACTTATTTATATCTTATCACTCACCCTCTGCCAATACCTAGTAGTCATTTGATAATTGTTTTTAAAATATCAGAATCCAGTGTTTTTCTGCCATTAAAGTCCCTTAACTTGTGTTAGCTTGTGTCTGTTTTAAATTGCTATTGACACCACAAAGAGTGCTTTTTACACAGGAAAATAAACCAAGTCTAATTTGAGAGGTTCTCATGGAAGAACTCACTAGGTACATTTGGATAGCTTAATATTTATTCATGATCCTTAATGAATAGCTTGACTCACTAGCTTAAATTCAAGGAATATTGAAACATCCAGATTTAAAGATGGTTGCAAAATATCCAAATGGTTAATATCATAAATGTTGGGAGTTATTGATTTTACTATTTTTTTAAGTTTCAATGAACACCTGACACAAAATATCACATTATTAAAGTTTTCTCATAAAGTAGAAAGTAAAATAAGACACAAATCAGAAATAAAATAAGATTATTACTTTGTTCTAGAAAAAATACGAAATAACACTTGCAGAATTATAGAAATTAATCATATCACATAAATAAAATTGAAATGACTTAAGAAAGGGTAATGATTTTTATTCAATTGTATAATTAGACATAGCAAATGTGTTCATTCATCCTTTCAAAGAGAAGCCAAATCTTTTCAGGTAGAAAAAAAAAAAAAAAACTGATGGAAATTTAACACAGAAGAGGATAAATTTTATTTGAAAAATCACGTTTTGCTAGAGGTGCTGTAAATAATTACTTGCCATTTGGAGAAAGAAATTGCATAGTTTAAAAATTATAAGAGTGAAAGAATTAAATAGGGAATTACAATACCTCAATATAACTTTCTAATAATAAAACTCCTTAAGTAGAATTAGACTTGTAGCTGTTAAGCAAATCAAGCTTTATATTTGTTCTAATAATAATTCTAATGCGTAAATGCCTTAATAATTTTAGGGCAATTTTAGTGCATAATCTCCTTTGACTTGCATCCTATCCTGTTGTCTTGCTGCCCAGTGCTACTTTAACAAAAATTCCATAAGTGGGTGACTTTAAAGTACAAATATTTATTTCTCATACTTCAGGAGAATAGAAGTTAGAATTCCAGACATGGCTGGGGGGTGGGGAGGTTCTTCTTTGTCTATTTTAGCATCTAGTAGCTGGAAATCCTAGGAGTTCCTGGACTTGTAGATGCATCTGCCATGTACGTCTTTGTTCATATGGAATCTTCTCTCAGTGTGAGTCTCTGTTTATTCTGCTGTTTTTATAACTCAGAAATGATTAGGTTTAGGATTTACCCTACAATGGCATAGCTCATTAACATTACAAGAGAAAAGCTGCTATTGCCACACAGGGTCATATTTACAGGCACAACATTTGAATTTCAACACATGTTTTAGGGTTACACAATTCAATGCATAACACCTGTGAACTAAGTTTAGTTACTCTCATATAATAGATGAGAAAACTGAAGACCAGATGAACAACTAGAGATGGAGCGAGGGTTCAAAAACAAATCTTTTGACTTCAGATTCACAAGATAACCTCCAAACTGGAAGACTTAATTTCATTTATATTTGTCAGTATGTTTCCCTGCTAGATTTGTTGTGACCAGAAGGAAATATAAAGTGGGCTTCAGGGATATTGATTGTGTTGTATTACGTCGTATTCTTACCTGGGTGCTAAGTGCCCAATGTGTTCGGTAAAAATTCATCTATCTTACCACTATTATAAGAACTCAAGAAAAGGTTTAAACACAGAAGAAAACATTCTTTGATGGTTACGGGGGTGGGGAGGGAGAGTGAGGGTTATTCACTAAGTAGATAGTAGATAAGAATCATCTTAGGTAAAGTGAAGGACAGCACACACTACAGGGGGAGTCAGCACAACTGGACTTAACCAAAGCTAAGAAGTTTACTGAACAATAAAATACTTTGAGAGACAGAGTAGCAGTGATAGGGGGTCTGGGGACCATGTTTTCAGGGGACATCTAGGTCAATTGGCATAACAAACCTTATTAAGAAAATGTTCTGCATCCTACTTTGGTGAGTGGCGTCTGGGGTCTTAAAAGCTTGCAAGCGGCCATCTAAGATGCATCAATTGGTCCCAACCACGTGGAGTAAAGGAGAACGAAGAACACCAAAGACACAAGGAAAGTATTAGCCCAAGAGACAGAATGGGCCACATAAACCAGAGACTTAATCAGCCTGAGACCAGAAGAACTAGATGGTGCCCTGCTACCACCAATGAACATCGCGACAGGGAACACAACAGAGGGTCCCTGATGGAGCAGTAGAAGGATGGGGGGCAGAACTCAAATTCTAGTAAGAAGACCAGACTTAATGGTCTGAAACTAGAGGCGCCCTGGAAAGCATGGCCCCTGGACTCTCAGCCCAGAACTAAAACAATTTCTGAGGCCAACTCTTCAGACAGGGATTGGACTGGACTGTGGGACATAAAGTGATACTCTTGAAGAGTGTGCCTCTTAGCCAAGTAGATACAACAGACCAAAGGGGCAGTTTCTGTCCAGAGGTGGGATGGGAAGGCAGAGAGAGTTAGGAGCTGATTGAATGGTCATGCGGAATCAGGGGCAGAAAGGAGGAGTGTGCTGTCGCAGAATGGGGTGAGCAATTAAGGTCTCATAACAATGTATGTAAAAAAATAAGTTTGTATGGGAGACAACTTGAAATGTAAACTTCATTTAATTACAACAATAAAAAAAGGAAAAAAATTCATCTATCTGTACACAGATAATATGTACACTTTTCTGTAATTATATCACACTTCAAAACAGAAAAAAACAAAAAATAAAATGGTATTCTTCTAATCAAAACCCTCCAAGACTGCCCTTTTCACTCAGAGTAAAGTCAAAGAATTTACCTTTCCTAATGAGGTCTTGTGGCGAAGTGGTTAAGAACTCAGGGCGCTAACCAAAAGGTCAGCAGTTCAAATCCACCAGCCTCTCTTTGGAAACTCTGTGGAGCAGTTCTACTCTGTCCAATAGGGTCGCTATGAGTAGGAATCAACTCAATGGCACACAACAACAGAGAGACCTTACATGATCTAGCATTTACCCCACTTTTCCCAACCCATCTCACTTGCTTTATTTTTCCCATTCCCTGCTTTATTTTTCTTCCATATTGCTCTTCACAATCTAATATAGTATATATTTTACTCATGTTTATTATTCTTTTCTTTAATTTACATCTTCCCACTAGAATAGAAGCAGCACGGAACAAGGAACATTTACGTGTTTTCTTTACTTTTGTATACCCAGTGCCTGGCACATACTAAATTCTCAACAGATATTTATTTACTTAGTGAATGGATAAATGAATCATTCAATCAATGGAAAAAATACACAAAGTGTTTACATTCTCCTTTATAGTGCTACTATACCCCATTCAAACTTCTGTGAAATCAACTTGTACATTTCATTGCACTGTTGTATTTAAAAATTTTATTAAGATGATTGTATATTCACACGTCGTTGTAACAACCAATACAGAGAAACAGTATGTGAATTGTACCCAGTTTCTCGAAGATAATATTTTTGCAAAACAATGGTGCAGTATCACAACCAGGATATTTAAATTGGTACAATCCACTGATCTTATTCAGATTTCCCTACTTTTACTTATACTAATTTAAATACATGTATGTATTTTGTTCTACTCAATTTTATCACACGTGTACATTCTTGTATCCCCCACCATAGTCAAGATACTGGATACTTCCATCAACGCAAGTGTTCTTCACATTACTCTTTCTTTATAGACTACTTTTTAGAGTAGCTTTTGATTTATAGAAAAAATTGTGTAGAAAGTACAGAGACTTTTCACATACCTTCCCTCTCCTCTCTGTACACTGTTTCTTCTATTATTAACACCTATCATTTGTGTGGTAGATTTGTTACTATTGATAAACCAATATTTATACATTATTATTAATGAAAGTCCATAGTTTTCAATAGGGTTCATAATGTGGTTGTGCAGTCCTATGTGTTTTGACAAATGCATAATATCATGGGTTCACCATTACAGTGTCATACAGAATAGTTTACTGCTCTAAAACTGATCTATGCTGTACATATTCATCCCTTCTTCCTCCCCTTAAATCACTGACAAGTGATCTTTTTACTGTCTCCATAATTTACCTTTTGCAGAACGTCTTATATTTGGAATCATACAATATGCAGCTTTGTCAGACTGGCTTCTTTCACTTAGCAATATGCATTTAAGTTTCCTCCATCTCTTTTTATAGCTTGGTAGCTCATTTCTTTTTATTGTTGAATAACACTCCATTGTGTGGATATACCATGGTTTGTCTATTCATTCACCTATTGAAGAATATCTCATTAGTTTCCATTTTTGACAATTATGAATAAAAAGCTGCTGTAAGTATTTACATGCAGTTTTGTTTTTTTTTTTTTCAGATTGCAGTTCTATAACCACACTCTACTCTTTCCCAGCTCCTCTCCACCCTGTCCCTAACCCCTGGTAACCACTAATTTGTTCTCCATTTGTAAAATTTTGTCATTTCAAAAGTATTATATAAATGAAACCATACAGTATGTAACCTTTAGGAATTGGCTTCTTTTACTTATCATAATTCCCTGGAGATTCATCCAAGTTACTGTATGTATCAATAGTAGTTCCTCTTTATTGCTGAATAGTATTCCATTGTATGGGTGTACCAGACTTTGTTCAACTTTTTTATCTTTGAAGGACATCTGAGCTGTATCCTACTTTTGGCTATTAGGAATAAAACTGCTATGAACATTGGTGTACAGATTTTTGTATGAACACAAGTTTTTATTTCTCTGGGATACGTTCTCAGGAAGGCAGTTGTTGGGTCATATGGCAGTTGCAAGTTTAGTTTTATAAACTGTTTTACATTTTCATTGGCATTGTGTGAGGGATCCATTTCCTCCAGATCCTTACCAGTACTTGGTATTATCACTTAAAAAAAAAATTAGTCAATTTGATTGGTGTGAAGACTCTTTTTGTTTATAAGATGATCTCTCACTCTCTAAAGAGCTCTATACTGGAAAGCCAAAACTTGTTTTATTTATTTTTGTACATCCAGTAGCATACAAACAGGCAGATAATCGGTCCTCAATAAATATTTGTTGGATGAATGAATAAATAAAATAATCAATTAAGAAATAACTTTCTATACTCTAAAATTTAAACTCCAAATATTTAGATATTCTCATAACACAAAACAACTGAGTGCTAAAAAATAAAATCTGCACTATACATTGAATAGGTTATCATATGAATATAACTACAATGAGATATGTCCATTATATTAATTAAATTCCATGATACATTGTTTGAAATTATGGTGTTAGCTGATCAAATCCCAGAGGGCATACATTGCATTAGGTATGTGGTTAAAAAAAAAAAAAAAAAAGTCTTTGAAAACTTACTGATACTATTTTACAAAGAAAAGATTATCCCAGGGTAATCATTGTGGTTATTTCACAAAAAATTCTTGATTGAAACTGAACATACTATTAATAAATATTTTTGGACAAGACAACATTTTGCAATGAGTAATTATAGCAACATTAAACTATGTTAAAAATAATAACTATACACTTCATGTCACAGAACAGGTTAGCAATTATATTATCAGACTAAATTACTATAGGCTCTGTACATAAGAAATTTCTCACCATTAGGTGAGAAAATAGAATTTTACATTTAGTATTCATTTTGGAACTTTTATTATCTGAAAATATGAACTGGTGTCGAGTAGTCAGTGAGCAAGCTGAATTCGAGGTTCATTTCTTTTTAATTTAGGGGAGAAGAAATATGAAAGGCTCAAAATGAAATTACTTCTTCAGAATTCACATTTGATTTTCATCTGTTCAGCTACCCAGCTGTATCAGTGCTCAACTGACTATACTTCCAGCTATATTATACAAGAAATTTATTCAAGAGGGAATACTTGCATTATATGTTACACTGAGTAAGGAGCTAATTAAAAGAAGCTCACAGGTGGATTATTAGAAGACTTTGATCTTAATTGTAAGAGGCTAAAAATGTTTGTTGTTTGGATTTTTTTTCCCCTTATACTCTGAATCTGGAGTCTTCCCTTGTAATAAAATTTGTAAGAACTTTCATGAATGAAATGAGTGAATCCTTATCTTTTACTCCCTTCTTTCTGTTAGAAACTAATAAACACTATAGGTATATAATTTCTTATATTTCAAGGGAATCTTCTTGCCCAAGAATAATGCTAAGAGGCAGTACTGCATTCTTTGGGAAGATACTTTTATTTAATTTTTTAAAATTTTTTCCCATACAAAAATTTATACATACATTGTTATGTGACTTTAATTGCTCTCCCCATACTGCGACAGCACACTACTACTTTCCACCCCTCATTCCCCACGTCCATTCAACCAGCTCCTACCCTCTCTGTCTTCCCATATTACCTCAGGACAGAAGCTGTCAGTTTAGTCTCCTGTACCTACTGGAGCTAAGAGGCACATTCCTCACAAGTGTCAATTTATGTCCCACAGTCCAGTCCAATTCCTGTCTGAAGAGCTGGCCTCGGAAATTGTTTTAGCTCTGGGCTGACAGAGAATCCAGGGGCCATGCTTTCAGGGGCGCCTCCAGTCTCAGTCAGACCATTAAGCCTGGTCTTCTTACTAGAATTTGAGTTCTGCACCCCACCTTTCTCCTTCTCCATCCGGGACTCTATGTTGTGTTCCCTGTCGGGGTGGTCATTGGTGGTAGCCAGGCACCATCTAACTCTTCTGGTCTCAGGCTGATGAAGTCTCTGGTTTATGTGGCCCTTTCTGTCTCTTGGGCTAATACTTTCCTTGTATCTTTGGTATTCTTCGTTCTCCTTTACTGCAAGTGGTTGGGACCAACTGATGCATCTTAAATGGCCGCTTGCAAGCTTTTAAGACCCCAGATGCCACTCACCAAAGTAAGATGCAGAACATTTTCTTAATAAGGTTTGTTATGCCAATTGACCTACATGTCCCCTGAAAACATGGTCCCCAGACCCCCTATCCCTGCTACTCTGTCTCTCAAAGCATTTCATTGTATTCAGTAAACTTCTTAGCTTTGGTTTAGTCCAGTTGTGCTGACTTCCCCTGTAGTCTGTGCTGTCCTTCCCTTCATCTAAGACAGTTCTTATCTATTTAGTTAATGAATAACCCTCACCCTCCTTCTCCACCCTCATAACCATCAAAGAATGTTTTCTTCTGTGTTTAAACCTTTCTTGAGTTCTTATAATAGTGGTCTTATACAGTATTTCTTCTTCTGTGACTGACTAAATTCACTCAGCATAATGCCCTACAGCTTTCTCCATGTTATATTTCATTGCTTCATAGTTGTTCTTTACCGTTGCATGGTATTCCATTGTGTGGCTACCCCATAATTTGTTTATCCATTCTTCCACTGATGGGCATTTAGAAGATCCCAGTAATCTAGCTTATCTTCTGGGGTTTTTTGTGTTGTTGGTTTGTATACTGTTAATGCTGTGCATTAGGGTCTCTCCCGTTGATCCAATTTTTTCTTCTATGATCTTTATAGTCTTTGGCTTTATATTTACTTCCTTGATCCAAATTGAATTAGTTTTTGTGTATGGTGTGAGGTATGGGTCCTGTTTCATTTTATTTGCAGATAAACCTCCAAATCTGCCAGCACCATTTGTTAAAAGAAAATCTTTTCCCCGTTTGATAGACTTTGGGCCCCTGCCGAAGATAAAGGGATCATAGGCGGGTGGAATTACTTTTGGGTTCTCAATTCTGTTCCATTGGTCAATATATCTATCGTTGTACCAGTGCCAGGTTGTTTTGACTACTGTAGCTGTATAGTGGGTTTTGAAGTCAGGTACTGCGAGTCCTCTTATTCTTTTTCTTCAGTAGAGCTTTACTTATCCATCACTTCTTACCTTTCCATGTAAAGTTAATGATTAGTTTTTCCCTCACTTTAAGGAATGTTGTTGGTATTTGGATCGGGATTCCATTGTATTTTTAAATTGCTTTGGGTAGAATTGTCATTTTCACTATGTTGAGTCTGCCTATCCATGAGCATGGTATGTTTTTCCATTTAGGTAGATCCCTTTTGCTTTCTTGCAGTAGTGTTTTGTAGTTTTGTTTGTATAGATCTTTTACATCCCTGGTTAGATTTATTCCTAATTTTTTTTTTTCAGGGTCTATTGTAAATGGTATTGCTTTCCTGATTTCCTTTCCATCGTTCTCTTTATTGTTGTATAGGAATCCAACTGATTTTTGTGTGTTTAGCTTGTATCCTGCTACTCTGCTGAACTTTCTGTTAGTTCCAGTAGTTTTCTAATGGAGTCTTTAGGGTTTTCTATGTATACTATCATATCATCTGCAAACAGGGATAGTTTAACTTCTTCATTACCAATTTGGATGCCCTTTATTTCTTTTTCTTGACTTATTGCTGTAGCTAGAACTTCCAGCACAATGTTAAATAGGAGTGGAGATAAAGGGTATCCTTGTCTTGTTCCTGTTCTCAAGAGGAATGTTTTCAGGCTCTCTCCATTAAGAATGATGTTGGCCATTGGTTCTGCATAGATGTCCTTTATTGTGTTGAGAAATTTCCATTCTATACCTATTTTATTGAGAGTTTTTATCAGGAATCGGTGTTGGACTTTGTCAAATGATTTTTCTGTGTCAATTAAGATGATGATGTGATTCTTTTCTTTCCTTTTATTTATGTGGTGGATTACGTTAATTGATTTTCTAATGTTGAGCCATCCTTGCACAGCTGGTATGAATCTTACTTGGTCATGGTGTATTTCTTTTTGATATGATGCTGAATTCTATTGGCTAGAATTTTGTTCAGAATTTTTAATTCTATGTTCATGAGAGATATTGCTCAGTGATTTTCTTTTTTTGTGGTGTCTTTGCCTGGTTTTGGTATCAAGATTATGCTGGCTTCATAAAATGAATTCAGAAATATCCCTTCCTTGTCTATGTTCTTAAATATTTTGAGTAGTACTGGTGTAATCTATTCTCTGAATGTTTGATAGAATTCTCCAGTGAAGCAATCTGGGCCAGGACTTTTTTGGTTGGGATTTTTTTTTATTACCTTTTCAGTCTCTTCCCTTGTTATGGGTCTGTTCATATTTTCAACATCATTTTGTGTTAGTTTGGGTAGGAAGTGTGTTTCTAGAAATTTATCCATTTCCTCTGGGTTTTCAAATTCGTTGGAATATAGTTTTTTATAATAATCTGTTACACTCCTTTTTATTTCAGTTGGGTCTGTTGTAATGTTCCCCATTTCATTTCTTCTTTGGGTTATTTGTGTCCTCTCCTGTTTTCTTTTGTCAGTCTGGCCAGTGGTTTGT
>NW_004444065.1:6812736-6814463 GCF_000243295.1 Trichechus manatus latirostris
GTGTGACGGCTCTTATTTCTCTAGGATATATTCCAAGGAGCGGGATAGCTGGATCGTGTGGTACTTCTATTTCTAGCTTTTTAAGGAAGTGCCAAATCAATTTCCAAAGCTGTTGTACCATTTTACACTCCCACCAACACTGTTCCACTCTCTCCACAACCTCTCCAGCATTAATTATTTTGTGTTTTTTGGATTAATGCTAGCCTTGTTGGGGTGAAAAGATATCGCATTGTAGTTTTGCTCTGCATTTCTCTAATGGCTAATAGTTGTGAACATTTCTTCATGCGTTAGTTGGCTGCCTGAATATCTTCTTTGGTGAAGTGCCTGTTCATATCCTTTGCCCTTTTTTTAATACGATTATTTGTCATTTTGTTGTAGAGGTGTTGGATTTTCTTGAAGATTATGGAGATTAAACATTTGTCTGACTTCTAATGTCCAAATTTTTTTCCCAGTCTATAGGTTCCCTTTTTACTCTTTTGGTGAATTCTTTTGAAGAGCATATATGTTTGATTTTTTGAAGATCCTAGTTATCTAGCTTATCTTCTGGGGTTTGTGTGTTGATGGATATGGTTTGTGTCCTGTTAATGCCGTGTATTAGGGCTTCTTGCATTGGTCCTATTTTTTCTTCTATGAGCTTTATAGTTTTTGGCTTTATATTTAGGTTTTTCATCCATTTTTAATTAATTTTTGTACATGATGTGAGGTATGGGTCCTGTTTCATTTTTTTGCAGATGGATATCCAGTTTTGCCAGCACCATTTGTTAAAAAGACAGTCTTTTCCCCATCTGATGGACTTCGGGCCCTTGTTGAAGATCAGGTGACCGTTGTTGGATGGATTTACATCTGGGTTCTCAATTCTGTTCCACTGGTCAATATATCTGTTGTTGTACCAGCACCAGGCTGTTTGGAGTACCATTGCTGTATAGTAGCTTCTGGAATCAGCTAGTGTGAGTCCTCCAACTTTATTCTTCTTCCTTAGTAGTGCTTTACCTATTCGAGGCTTCTTCCCTTTCCATATAAGGTTAATGATTAGATTTTCCATCTCTTTGAAGAATGTTGTTGTATTAGGATCGGGATTGCATTGTATTTCTTAATTGCTTTGGGTAGAATTGTCATTTTCTCAATGTTGAGTCTACCTATCTATGAGTAGGGTATGTTTTTCCACTTATGTAGATCCCTTTGGCTTTCTTGCAGTAGTGTTTTGTAGTTTTCTTTGTATAGGTTTTTTACATCCCTGGTTAGATTTATTCCTAAGTATTTTATTTTTTCAGGGTCTATTATAAATGGTATTCTTTTCCTGATTTCATTTTCATCGTTCTCTTTTTTGGTGTATAGGAATACAACTGATTTTTGTATGTTTATCTTGTATCCTGCTACTCTGCTGAATCTATTAGTTCCAGTAGATTTCCTGTGGAGTCTTTAGGGTTTTCTGTGTACAGTACCATTTCTTCCGCAAACAGGGACAGTTTAACTTCCTCATTACCAATTTGGATGCCCTTTATTTCTTTTTCCTGCCTTATTGCTCTAGCTAAAACTTCCAGCACAATTTCAAATAGGGGTGGTGATAAAGGGCATCCTTGTCTTTTTCCTATTCTCAGGGGAATGTTTTCAGCATCTCTCCATTAATAATGATGGCTGTTGGTTTTGCATAGATGCCCTTTATTATGTTGAGAAATTTCCCTTCTATACCTATTTTATTGAGAGCTTTTATCAGGAATGGGTGTTGG
>NW_004444065.1:6815415-6857952 GCF_000243295.1 Trichechus manatus latirostris
TTTTTGATATGTGCATCTATTGCTATAAATTGTCCTGTGAGCACTGCCTTTGCTGTGTCCCAAGAGTTTTGGTATGATGTGTTTTCATTCTGGTTGATTCTAAGAATTTTTTGATTCTGTCTTAGTCATCTAGTGTTGCTATGACAGAAATACCACAATTGGATGGTTTTAATGAAGAAAAGTTTATTTCCTCATAGTAAAAGTAGGCTAAAAGTCCAAATTCAGGGTGTCAGCTCTAGGGGAAGGCTTTTTCTCTCTGTCGACCTTCTTCTCTTCAGTGTTCCCCCAGACTAGGAGCTTTTTTGTGCAGGGACCCCAGTCCAAAGGACACGCTGTCCTCCCAGCACTGCTTTCTTGATGGTATGAGGTCCCCCTGTCTCACTGCTCGCTCCTGTCTTTTATATCTCAAGAGATCGCCTCAGGACACAATCCAGTCTTGTTGATCAGGTCCTGCCTTAGTAACACAACTGCCACCCATCCTCCCTCATTAACATCATAGAGGCAGGTTTACAACATACAGGAAAATCACGCAGTACCAGGAATCATGGCCTAGCCAAATTGATACACACATTTTTGGGGGGACAAAATGCAAACCATGACAGATTCCATCTCTGATTTCTTCTATTACCCAGTGATGTGTAAGCAGGGTGTTATTCACTTTCCATGTAATTGATTTGTTTTCCTTGCTCTTTGTGTTGTTAATTTCTACCTTGATTGAATTGTGGTCAGAGAAGATACTTTGTATTATCTCAATGTTTGGGGTATTGTTGAGGATTACTCTGTGGCCTAAGATGTAGTCTATTCTGGAGAACTTTCCATGTGCATTGGAAAAGAATGTGTACTTTGCAGCTGTTGGATGGAGTGCTCTATATATGTCTATGAGGTCAAGTTGGCTGATTATGCCCTTTAGGTCTTCTGTATCTTTGCTGAGTTTCTTTTTAGTTGTTCTGTCCTTTTCTGAGTGTCTCCTACTATTATTGTGGAACTGTCAATTTCTCTTTTTGGAGTTCTTAGAGTTTGTTTTATGTATTTTGGAGCCCTGTCATTGGGTGAGTAGATGTTCATTATGGTTATGTCTTCATGATGGATCATCCCTTTAATCATTAGATAGTGTCCTTCTTCATCTTTTATGGTGGATTTTGTATTAAAGTCTATTTAATCTGAGATTAGTTTTGGCAATGCTGCTCTTTTTTGGTTGATGTTAGCTTGATATGTTTTTTGCAACCTTTGCTTTTTAATAAACTCACATCTTTGTTTCTAAGGTGTGTCTCTTGTAGACAGCACATTGATGGATCCTGTTTTTTTTTATCCATTCTGTTACTCTCCATCTCTTTATGGGTACGTTGAATCTATTCACATTGAGTGTAACTACTGATAGGTTTGAGTTTATTGCTTTTGTTTTGTAGTGAAGTTTTTTGTGGTGCTGACGTTTTCTTTGTTCCTCTTACTCTCCTGTGCTGAATTTCTTTTTTGTGTGGATTTTTTTAATTTGGTTTGTTTTCATAGGATTTGTTTTTACTGAGACTTCATGTTTTTCCTATTTATTTTTACGAGTATGTTTGTTAACTTTCTTTGTGGTTACCATGAAATTTACCCCTTTCTTTCTAAGTTCAAAGCCATCTATTATTACTTGGTATGGCCTTGCCTTCCTCTCCATTGGAAGGTTCTATACCTTCAACGTTTTTTTCCCTTTTTTATTGTTCTGATGTTGTTCTCATTTACAGATTAACCACTCTGATTCTCCCTTGTATTTCTTTTGTTTTTGGATATTCCTTGAGAGTTCATTTCCTAGCTTGGTATCTGGCTGTTATGATCCTGCATACTAGATTCAGCCTGTGGGCTGAACTTGTTTCTTCTCATATTGAAGGACTCCCTTTAATAATTCTTGTAAGTTTTGTTTGTTTTTACATATTCCCTTAATTTCTGTTTTTTCTGGAAATGGCCTAATTTCACCATCATATTTGAACGAGAGTTTTGCAGGATATATTATTCTTGGCTGACAATTTTTTTCTTTCAAGGTTTTATATATGTCATCCCATTGCCTTCTTGCCTGCATGGTTTCTGCTGAATAATCTGAGCTTAGTCTTATTGTTTCTCCTCTCTATGTGACTTCTTGTTTTTCATGAGCTGCTCTCAGGATTCTTTGTCTTTGGTTTTGGTGAGTTTGATTATGATATGCCTTGGTGATTTTCTTTTGGGCTCTTTGCTATATGGGGTTGGTTCAGTTTCTTGGATGGCCAGCTTTTCATCTTTCACGATAATGGGGAAGCTTTCTGTCAGCAGTTCTTCAATGATCCTCTCTGTGATTTCCGTTTTCTCCCTGTCATTGATTTAATTATGCCCCCCCCCCAAAAAAAAAATTTCTGTATCAATTTGGCTGTGCCAGGATTCCCAGAATTGTGTGGTTGGCTTCCATTTTGTGATTGTAATTTTATGTTAAAGAGGATTAGGGCGGGATTGTAACACCACCCTTACTCAGATCACATCCCTGATCCAATGTAAAGGGAGTTTCCCTGTGGTGTGGGCTGCACCACCTTTTATCTCCCAACTGATAAATGGAAAGGGAGGCAAGTGGAGAGCTGGGGACCTCATACCATCAAGAAAGGAGTGCTGGGAGCAGAGCACATCCTTTGGACAGGGGTTCCTGCACAGAGAAGCTCCTAGTCTGGGGCAACACTGATGAGAAGGCCAAGATAGAGAGAAAGACTTCCCGTGGAGCTGATGCCCTGAATATGGACTTTTAGCCTACTTTAACTGTGAAGAAATAAACTTCTTTTCGTTAAAACCGTCCGCTTGTGGTATTTCTGTTATAGCAGCACTAGATGACTAAGACACTCCCCCAGTTTTGGAACTCCAATCACTTGCAGATTTTTGCTTTTGATTGTATCCCACTTAATTCTCAGGGTCTCTTCATTTTTCTTTGTTCTTTTTTTCTGAGTTTTCCTCAAACAGAGTTGTATCCAAGTGTTTGTCTTCAATTCTCCTAATCCTGTCTCCCACCATTTCAAATCTGCTCCTCAGCCCTTCTATTGCACTTTCAATTTCTGAAACCTTGTTGTTTATCTTTTGGATTTCTAATTGTTGTTTTTGTATAACTTCTACTTGTGAATTTATTTTGGCATTTTGTTCCTGGATTATTTTCCTGAATTATTCCTTTTTTTCTGTATTTTCCATGAATTTGTCTGCCTTTTCCATGTATTTGTCTATTTTTTCCTCCTTTTTATCTGCTTTTTGCTTCAACTCTTGGATAATTCTGAGTATTAGAGATTTGAATTACCTATCAGGTAGTTCTAGTGTCTTTTCTTCCACTGGAAAGTCTACTGGTGTTTTATTTTGGATGTCTACTGGAACCATCCTGCCCTGTTTTTGTAAATGTTTAGATATTGTCTGCTGTCTTTGGGGCATTCAGTAGTTATTTTTCTCATTTATCGATTGTAGATTTGTTTGTTTCATCCTTTTTTATTATTTGCCTATGTCTGAGCAGGCAAGCCATGTGTTCTTGTTGTTTGCTCGTCTGTGGGCACTATACTTTTCTCCTCCTTCTCCAATTGACAGGGTCAGTCGCTCAGATATGGTACATCAGGGCAGGTCTAGCTGAAGAGGAGTTGCTGGGATGAGTTGTTTTGTGGCACTTACTACAGCCACCAGGGCTGGTTGGTAATCAGTGAAGGGCAGGTTCCAGTAGGCCGCATCTGTGCTGCTTGGTGGTGTGATATTAAGTGAACGGTTCAGGTAGGCAATATGGAGGGGGAGATTGTGATGTGTGGAGCTAAGATGGATATGGGAGAGAGGAGAGAGGAACAGGAGCCAAAAGCATACAAACAGAAAAGACTGCTAGGGGAGACTGCCATTGGAGTGGAGAGATGAGAGACTGTGGAATGTAGAAAAACAAAGAGGAGAAGAAGCAGAAAAAATAGAATGAATAAATAAAAATTAGAAAGAAAGAAAAGAACAGCAAATCTCCCAGGGATACCACCAGTGTTGCTATGAGCTCTTGGGAAGTTGTTCCCAGATGTTGAAGTACAGCCTTGCTAGAAGGTGTAGAGGTATTCAGCGCCAAGTATTCAAGGGACAGGAAGAGAGGGAAGGTATAGAGAGCTGAGAAACTGAATAATGAAGAAAGACAAAAAGGAAAAAGAGGGAAAAGAAAAAAAACAATTTAAAAAGAAAGACAAGAAAAGCCCCCCAAAAAACAGGAAAAAAAACCTGCTGAAAAAGAAATGCCCTCAGGGAGTAGGTCCCAAGCCACTTATCACTGCCCTGCCAGAACGGGCTCCCAACTCAAGAAAAGGAAAAGAAAACAAACAAACAATTTAAAACAAACAAACAAACAAAAAGCCCCGGGATCCCACCAGTGTGGCAGCACAGACCAGGAAAGAGTTCCACACTTGAAACGAGCTCCACAGCCCCTTAGGAAAAAGCAAAGATGGCGTACGGAGTCAGGTATTTGAGGAAAAGAAGGGGGAGGTGGTGACAGGTAAGGAAGAAATCAAAAGAAGTGGAATAAAGCAACACCAGCAGCCAACAAATGGCACTCAGGGAGTCAGCCAGTGTGGGCTGGTGGAATCCAAGAAGCCATTGCTTCCCAGCCATGAGACTGTGGCCACAGGAAGCAGAGGAGGCTGAGTGGGAGTGAAGAAGGGTAGGGCGTTGGAAAGCATATATCACCAATTATCTGTTGTTCTTTCTCCTGCTGGAAGCTCCTTGAAGCTGCTTTCTCATATCCCCTATTTGCTGGTCTCTGATAGAAGTCCAAGATCCCTTCTTTGGTTTTGTTGATTCTTTCTATTGTTTTTCTGTTCATTATTTCATTTACTTCTGCTCTGATTTTGATTATTTCCATTCCTCTAGTGTTTGTGGGCTTTTTTGCTGTTGTCTTTCTATTTGTTAAAGTTCTGTAGTTAATGTTTTGATGTCACTTTCTTCTTTTTTGATGTGTGTATCTATTGCTATAAATTTTACCTTGAGGACTGCCTTTGCTGTGTCCCAAATATTTTGCTAAGATGTGTTTTCATCCTTGTTTGATTCTAGAAATTTTTTGATTCCGTCTCTGATTTCTTCCATCACCCAATGATGTATAAGCAAGCTGTTATTTGGTTTCTGTATAATTGATTTTTTTTCCCTTGCTCTTTCTTTAGTTAATTTCTACCTTGTTGGCATTGTGCTCAGAAAAAATACTTTGTATCATCTCAATGTTTTGGATCTTGTTGAGGATTGCTCTGAGGCCTAAGATGTGGTCTATTCCAGAGAATGTTCCATGTGCATTGGAGAAGAATGTGTACTTTGCAGCTGTTGGTTGTAGTGGTCTGTACGTGTCTATGAGATCAAGTTGGCTGATTATGCCTTTTAGGTTTTATGTATCTTTGTTTGGTTTCTTTTAGATGTTCTGTCCTTTACTGAGATTGGTGTATTGAAGTCTCCTACAGTTATTATGGAATTGTCAGTTTCTATTTTCAGTGCTGTTAGAGTTTGTTTTATGTATTTTGGAGCACTGTCATGGGGTGCATAGATGTTTATTATGGTTATGTCTTCATGATGGATCATCCCCTTAATCATTATATAGTATCCTTCTTTGTCTTTTATGGTGGGTTTTGTTTTAAAATCTATTTTATCTGAGCTTAATATTGCCACTCCTGCTCTTTTTTGGTAGCTGTTTGTTGATATATTTTTTCCATCCTTTGATTTTTAATAAATTTACTTCTTTGTAAGTTGTGCCTCTTGTAGACAGAATATGAATGGATCTTGTTTTTTAATTCATTCTATCACTCTCTGTCTCTTTATGGCTGCATTTAAGCTGTTTACATTCAATGTAATTATTGATAGGTGTGAGTTTATTGTTGTCTTTTTGTAGTGCTTTTTTTTTGTGGTGCTGACGTTTTCTTTGTTCCTCTTACTCTCCTGTGCCGAGTTCCTTTTGTTTGTGGATTTATTTTTTCATTTCTTTTGTTTTAGTAGGTTTTGTTTTTACTGAGACTTTATGTTTTTCTTCTTTATTTTGATGAATTGGTTTGTTAACATTTTTGTGGTTACCTTGAAATTCACCCTTATCTTCCTATGTTTGAACCAGTCTATTATTACTTGGTATTATCTTGCCTTCCTCTCTATTAGAATGTTCTGACCCTACATCGTTTATTCCCTCTTTTATTGTTCTGATGCTGTTGTCTTTTAGAGATTAACCTCCCTGGTTCCCTGTTGTAATACTTTTGGTTTTGCATAGTTGTTAGGAGTTGACTTCCTAGGTTGATATCTGGCTAGTACAATCCTATGTCCTGATTCTGCCTGTGGTCTGCCGGTGTTTGTTTGCAGATCAAAGGACTCCATTTAATAAGTCTATTAAAGCTGGTTTAGTTTTTACATAGTCCCTTAATTTCTGTTTATCTGGAAATGACCTAATTTCACCATCCTATTTGAACAAGAGTTTTGCAGGATATGTTATTCTTGGCTGGCAATTTTTTTTCTTTCAAGTTTTTATGTATGTCTTCCCATTTCCTTCTTGCCTGCATGGTTTCTGCCGAATAATCCGAACTTAGTCTTACTTTTCCTCCTCTCTATGTGACTTTTTGTTTTTGTCGAGCTGCTCCCAGGATTCTTTGTCTTTGGTTTTAGTGAGTGTGATTATGATATGCCTTGGTGATTTTCCTTTAGGGTCTATCCTATATGGGATTTGATGAGCTTCTTGGATGGTCAGCTTTTTATCTTTCATGATGTTGGGGAAGTTTACTGTAAGCAATTCTTCAATGATCCTGTCTGAGATTTCTGTTTTCTGCCCCTTTTCTGGATCTCTGATCACTTGCAGATTTTTGCTTTTGATTGTATTCTATGTAATTCTCAGTGTTTTTCCATTTTTCTTCATTCTTTTTTCTGATTTTTCCTCAAATAGATTTGTATCCAAGTTTTTGTACTCAATTTCGCTGATCCTATCTTCCATCGTTTCAAACCTGCTCCTCAGCTCTTCTATGACACTGTCCATTTCTGAAATCTTGTTGTTTATCTTTTGGATTTCTAATTGTTGTTTTTGTATGATTTCTAGTTGTGAATTTATTTTAGCATTTTGTTCCTGTATTATTTTCCTGAATTCTTCCATTTTTTCTCTTTATTTTCCATGAATTTGTCTGCCTTTTCCATGAATTTGTCTATTTTTTCCACATTTTTGTGTGTTTTTTACTTCAACTCTCGGACAATTCTGAATATTAGAGACTTTAATTCCCTATCAGTTTGTTTTAATGCCTTTTCTTATACTGGAAAGTCATCTGGTGTTTTATTTTGGATGCCTACTGGAACCATCCTGTCCTGTTTTTGTAAATGTTTTGATATTGTCTGCTGTCTTCAGGGCATTCTGTAGATATTTTCCTTGTTTATTGATTGTAGATTTGTTTGTTTCATCCTGCCTTCTTTCTTTCTTTTTTTTTTTTTAATGTCTGAGCAGGCAGGACATGTGTTCTTTGTCATTGGCTCATTTGTGGACAGGATACTTTTCACTTCCTTCTCCAATAGACAGGGTCTGTCACTCACGTATGGTACAGCAGGGCAGGTCCTGCTGAAGGGTAGTTGCTGGGATGCTTTGTTTGTGGCATGTACTAGTGCTGACAGTGCCATTTTGGAATCACTGCAGGGCAAATTCCAGTAGGCCGTGCCTGTGCTGCTTGGGAGTGTGATGTTCAGCACATGGTGCAGGAAGGCAGGAAGGAAGGGGGATTTTGATGTGCATAGCTAAGTTGGGTATGAGAAAGATGAAAGAGAGGAGAGACGGACAGGAGCCAAAAACATACACACAAACAAAAAAGAGGGCTAAGGGAGCTTGCTATTGGAGTTTAGAGATGAGAGCCTGAAAAATGGTGAAAAACAAAAGTAAAAAAAAAAAAAAAGTGTTACAGAAAAAAATGAATAAATTGAGAAACTGGAAATGACATAAGACAAAAAAGGAAATAAGAAAGAGAAGAAAACAAAACAAAGAAACAAACAAACAAACAAAAAAAAAAAACAGGAAAAGAGAAATCTCCTATTGATGTTCCTGTGGATCTGCACAGAGTCAGGGAGGAGCTTCCAAGTCACGCAGTACTGCCTGGCTAGAAGGGGTTTCCAAGCAGAGAGGAGAAATAGAAAACAAACAAATCAAAACAGAACAAATCAGAACAAACAAACAAAAAGCCCTGGGGTTCCCAGCAGGGTGGCAGCTCTGGCTGAGAAGCAGTTTCACAGTCAAGCAGTGTTTCGCAGTGTTTCACAGTCTTTCAGGAAAAAGCAAAGATGACACACAGAGCCAGGTATTTGAGAGAAAGGAGGGCGAGGTGGTGAAAGGTAAGGAAGAAATCTAAAGAAGCAGGAAAAAAACACCAGCAGCCAACAAATGGCACTCAGGGAGCTGGCCAGTGCCAGCCGGTGGAATCCAAGCAACACCGGTGTGAAGCTGGTGCTTCCCAGCCAAGAGACTGTGGCTGCAGGAAACAGAGGAAGCTAAGTAAGGGTGAAGAAGGATGGGGGCGTGGGAAAAACCTATTGCTGGTTACCAGTTGTTCTGTCTCCTGCTGGAAGTTCTGTGAAGCTGCTTTCTCTTACCCCCTGTTCACTGATCTCTGATAGGAGTCCAGTATGTCGGATCCATGCTTTTGTAGCTGATAAGGGACCTCTGCATGTATCTCTCCTTGCTGTTTGTTCTTGGTCAGTTTCTTATTTTATTTGATGCTTGGCTGAGTTGTTTATCTCTTCATTTGTTGCTTAGGTTTTCAGGATTGATGTGTGACTGTTTGACTTAGTTTTTCTGATCTTTGCTGTGGAGGGATGGCCTGGTTCTTCTGACTATAGTGCCATGTTGCCCACAAATCTCCCATCTGCCCGCAATCTTATTTTTAAAGAGGATTTATCAATCTTCATAATCTGATACCCACATTCGTCAAAATAATTTATGCTCATCACCATTTTAACCCATTTTGTTACTTACTACCCTTTTTAAAATATCATAATTTCCCCCATTTTTAATTCTAAAATATGCTTCATGTTTTTTAAAGATGATCTTTTTTTTTCCCCATGAGTCCAAGCTTTACTGCTAATGATTTACAACTACTGCCACACATGAAAGAAGGAAAATCTCCAGAGAAGGAAACAAGAATAAGAATACTTAAGTGTCCGTGAGAGGAACCATTGAAAATCCTAATTGGTCCAACCTCTCATCTCACCCTCCAACTCTACCACGAACTCTGGGAAGAGCTGTATACAATATTACCATTTAGCCTCCTTTTTATTCCTTTTATCTCTCTGTTTCTCTATCTGTTTATCTAATCTCCCTTCATTCTCAAAATGTCTCAGTCAGACACACATAATGGCATGCATATGATCTTTTCTCTAAGTTAAAGCTGTGTAAATAAATATGTGGATGATAAACAAAAACACTGTCTTCCCTGAAACATTCATCTGCTGAGCAAAACAATGCAATGTACTGAGTAAGCAGAGAAATACTTGAGTTATAAAGAGAAATATGAAAAATATGAGAAACATCTGCTGAGTGAAGAATTCAGGTACATATATAAATCTTATCATGCTTCTAATTGTACTAAAGTAATGTGATTTGATGTGGGGAAGAAGCTTGGTGCTAGAAATAAGGAAGTCTTCTTCTCTTGGGCTTCCCAAACCACCAATTATACTCTGGTGAAGATAAAGATAAGAAAATTGTCTTATTAATTTTTCAGCTGGTTTAACATCTAAAAGTATATATTCCTTTCTGCTCAGTCTGAAGGATAATCTGACTGCTCATTTTTAACTAGTGAGACAGGATAACCTTTTCCCCCTTTTAGTAGTGTCTAGCTCAGTCCATTATATATTTCCAGTTCTTCTTCCTGGTCAGTAGTACTTCCCCACCTCTTTGAAGATAAGTGTGTTTATATGATTTACCTTGGTCAATATGAATATAAATGATACGCATCTCCTCTAGTAAATACATTAAGAATTAGTGTATGATTTGCCATTGTTCTTTCTCTCTGTCAAGAGATGGACAATTTTCCAGGTGGCTGCTCTAGCAGGCTATGTCCTACAATGAAAATAACATTAAGCAGAATGCTATGATGATCTACAATGGATATGTTGCATGAGCAAAACTTAAACCTTTGTTATTTTAATCCACTAATATTGGGAAGGAGCTGTTTATAGCCACTGTCTGATATAGCCTATCTTGTTGAATATTATGTATACCAATTTACCCTTGTTTGCTCAAAGTAAATAAATTCTGGACATTGAGAAAATTTAAGTAGCTTTATACAGAAGGCTTCAGATGTTTATTCCAAGTGTACGCAGTGACAAGGACAAAAAAAAACCTGTTCCTGTCTAGTAAATTCCAACTCATAACAACCCTATAGGACGGAGTGGATCTGCATTTCCAAGGAGTAGCTGGTGGATTCAAACTGTTGACCTTTTGGTTAGTAGCCTTCCTCTTAATCGCTGTGCCAACAGGTCTCCCAGAGACAGAGTAGGGACGTATTGTCTCCAGGGCCTACTAACTTTCTTTACTGTACCACACAAGAGGCAAACCCTCACTGGCTTTGCTTGTGTGGGAGGGCTGGCAAAGCACGGCCAATACTCTCTCCTTAAGAGTTTCCTCCTCTAATATTCTACACATTCCTTTTATGCTATAATGAGCATCAGTCCCTACATAAATAAACTAGGTGAAATATATTAGACCTTTGGCAAACAGATTCTGAGGTGATCCCAGTGATCTCCTGTGTTTACACCTTTGTGGAATTCCCTAAACATGAGTGGAGTCTGTGACTTTTTCTAACCAATAGTATATGGTAAAGGAACTGAGATGTCACTCTCTTGATTAGATTATGCTATATAAAACTCCATCTCATCAGAATTGAGCTAGAAGCCTCTCCTTGTGGGCTTGATGGAGTAAGTAGCCATGTTGAAGAAGCCCATGTGGTAAGGAATTGCAGGCAGCCTCTAAGGAAATTTTAATAGCCTCTAGAGCCTGAAGGTAGCCTCCAGCTGACAAGCAGCAAGTAGAGTCTTTAGTTATATATCTGAAAGAAAGTAAATCTTCCAACAATTGAATGAGCTTGAAAATGGATTCTTCACCAGTTAAGCCTCTAGACGTGAATGCAGCTCAGCCAAAACCATGATGGCAGCCCTGTGTGACCCTGAAGGAAGGAACCAGCTGAGCTGTTCCTAGACTTTTAACCCACGCCAACTATGAGATAATACGTGTATTTTGTTTTGAGCCACTAAATTTGTGGTAATTGATCATGTGATGATAAAAATTAACACAGGATCGTTCTTGAGTTTATGGCATGGTACATTGATGGCTTTTTTCTCTGTCCAATTGCTCTTGCTTCTTGAACAAAGAAGGGTGAATTCTTTCCACAGGGTTGTTATAATCTTCCAGTGGTGGGAACACAGATCGGTGGTCATGGCAAGAAGAGAAAGTGGGGAGACTTCTACGTGAGCTATTGCTTGCTTTCCTCCAAAATGCTAAAACAAATGCATTCACTTTCATTAAATTTAAAAGTTAATCAATGTGTTTCCTATTAACATAACTTTGATTCCATATCATGAACAAAAGTATCCCTGCCTTTTTCTGCTAGGTCAGCATGAATGCTTTCCCTTTGTCAATAGCCTAAAATTAGCTAAATCGTGATGAGGAAGAAATCATGAGAGATGTGTAGCTGCAATGACAATGAGTATATAAGTAAAGGATCAGCATGCCCAAGCAATTGAGAATTTCAAGAGAATAAAATAGAATATAAACATAAAAATTAACTCAGTTTTTAAGAAAGTTATAGCAAGTATAGAAAATACAGATGGAGATTATCCTTATGTCATGGGAAATGACTTCTATATTTAGAAACACAGAGGAGGAATATTACAAAGGAATGATGCCTTAGGCAACTTCCAGTGGTTGTTCAAGTCACAGTTCAACAAATAGTTATTTGACTGACTACTGGATGCCAAGTACTGTGTGAGTTCCTCGTCATTACTGGTATCCAAAGCAGAAGCAGGAATACAATAAGGGACATGTAAGATCCTGTACCATACCTAGTTTTTACATTTTTTTCTTTTTGTAAAATTTTTTTATTGTACTTTAGATGAAGGTTTACATAACAAATAGTGTCTCATTAAATGTCAGTACACATATTGCTTTATGACATTGGTTAACAACCCCACAACTTGTCGACATTCTCCCTTCTTGAACTCGAGGACCTTTTTTTTTTTTTTTGGTGAAAATATACATAGCCAAAGTTACACCATTTCGAAAGTTTCTACATGTACAGTTCAGTGACATGCATTACACTCTTCCAGCTGTGCTGTTATTCTCACTATCCTTTTCCAAATTATTCCATCACTTTTATCTTCAACTCACTGTCCCCTAGGCTTCCCATCAAACCTTTTGAGTTGCTGTTGTCAATTTGATCTCACATAGATAATTCTTTTTTTTATTTGTACCTTAGATGAAGGTTTGCAGAATAGTTTGTCATTAAACACTACACATATTGCCCTATGACAATGGTTAACAACCCCATGACATGTCGGCACGGTCCTTTCTCAACTTTGGGTTCCCTATCACCAGCTTTCCTGTTCTCTCCTGCCTTCTAGTCCTTGTCCCTGGACTGCTGTGCCTCATTAGTCCTGTTTTTGTTTTATGCGGCTGTCCAATACGCAGCTGAACCGTGAACTTTGGTAGGCGCTTCATCACTGAGCTAAAAGTGTATCTGGGGGTCATACTCTCGGGGTTTCTCCAGTCTGTCAGGCCAGTAAATCTGGTCTCTTTTGTGAGTTAGAATTCTGTTATACACCCTTTTCCAGCTCTGTGCAGGACCCTATATTGTGATCCCAGTCAGAGCAGTCAGTGGTGGTAGCTGGGCACCATCTAGCTGTACTGGACTCAGTCTGGTGGAGGCCTTTGTAGCTGTGGTCCATTAGTACTTTGGACTAATCTTTTCCTTGTATTTTGTGTTCTCTTCGTTTTCACTTGCTCCCAAAGGGGTGAGACCAGTGGAGTATCTTAGATGGCTGCTCACAGGGTTTTAACACCCCAGACGCTACTCACCAAAGTAGAATATAGAACACTGTTTTTATAAACTGTGTTATGCCAATTGAGCTAGATGTTCCCCTAGATCATGGCCCCGATAACCCTCCTCCCAGCAATTCAGTCCCTCAGGGAGTTTGGAAGTGTCTATGGAGCTTTCATGAGCTTTCTTTGTACAAGTTGTGCTGGCTTCCCCAGTAATTTGTACTGTTTTACCCTTCCCGAAAGTCACCACTTACTTATTTAGTTCCTCCACTCCTCCCATCCCTCCTAACCAACAAAGATTGTTTCTTTTTGTGTGTAAACTTTTCCATGAGTTATACAGTAGAGGTATCATACAATATTTGTCCTTTTGTGATTGACTTATTTCACTCAGCATAATGTCCACCAGTTTCATCCATGTTATGAGATGCTTCACAGATTCATCATTGTTCTTTATCTTTGTATAATACACCATTGTGTGTATGTACCATTGTTTTTTTACCCATTCATCTGTTGATGGGCATCTAGGTTGTTTCCATCTTTTTGCTATTGTGAACAGTGCTTCAATGAATATGGGTGTGCATATGTCTATTAGTTGTGATGGCTCTTATTACTCTAGGATATATTCCTAGGTGTGGGATTGCAGTTTGTAGTGCCCTTTTTTTTGTGGTGCTGATATTTTCTTTGTTCCTCTTACTCTACTGCGCTGAGTTCCTTTCATTTGTGGAATTTTTTTCATTTCTTTTGTTTTTCTAGGTTTTGTTTTTACTGAGACTTTATGTTTTTTGTCTTTATTTTGATAAGTAGGTTTGTTAACTTTCTTTGTGGTTACTTTGAAATTTACCCTTATCTTCCTGGAATTGTACCAGTCTATTATTACTTGGTATTGCTTGACTTCCTCTCCATTAGAAGGTTCTATACCTACACCGATTATTCCCTCTTTTATTATTCTGATGCTGTTGTCATTTACAGATTAACCTTTCTGGTCCCCTTTTGTAATTCTTTTGGTTTTACATAGTCCTTAAGAGTTCATTTCCTAGGTTGGTATCTGGCTAGTACAATCCTGTGTCCTACATTCAGCATGTGGTCTGATATTGTTTGTTCTCAGACCAAAGGACTTCCTTTAATAAGTCTTGTAAATTCAGTTTGGTTTTTACATAGTTCCCTAATTTCTGTTTATCTGTAAATGACCTAATTTCACCATCATGTTTGAACGAGAGTTTTGAAGGCTATATTATTCTTGGCTGGCAATTTTTTTCTTTCAAGGTTTTATGTATGTCATCCTATTGCCTTCTTGCCTGCATGGTTTCTGGCGAATAATCTGAGCTTAGTCTTATTTTTCCTCCTCTCTGTGACTTTTTGTTTTCGTCGAGCTGCTCTCAGGATTCTTTGTCTTTGGTTTTAGTGAATGTGATTATGATATGCCTTGGTGATTTTCTTTTGGGGTCTATCCTATATGGGGTTCATTGAGCTTCTTGGATGGTCAGCTTTTCATCTTTCATGATATTGGGGAAGTTTACTGTCAGCAATTCTTCCATGATCCTCTCTGTGTTTCTTGTTTTCTGCCCCTTTTCTGGAACTCTGATCACTTGCAGATTTTTGCTTTTGATTGTATCCCACATAATTCTCAGGGTATCTTCATTTTTCTTCAATCTTTTTTCTGATTTTTCCTCAGAGTTGTATCCAAGTGTTTGTCTTCAATTTCTATGATCTTATATTCCATCATTTCAAATCTGTTCCTCAGCCCTTCTATGACACTACCCATTTCTGAAATCTTGTTTAGTTTTTACATTTTTTTATTGAACTTTAGATGAATGTTTACATAACAAACTAGCTTCTCATTAAAAGTTAGAACATATATTGTTTTATGACATTGGTTAACAACCCCATGACAAGTCAGTACTCTCCCTTCTCACACTTGGGTTTCCTATTACCAGCTTTCCTGCCCACTCCTGCCTTCTAGTCCTTGCCCCTGGGCTGTGTGTGCCCCTTTCGTCTCATTTTGTCCTATATGTCTGTGTAATCTTTGCATAAAAATGAACTTCCATATTGAATACATTAATAGGCTAAAAGTTTGTCCGGGGTCCATACTCTCAGGGTTTGTCCAGCCTCTGTCAGGCTGGTAAGTCTGGTCTTTTTTTTGAGTAAGAATTTTGTTCTATATTTTTCTCCAGCTCTGTCCAAGACCTTCTACTGTGATCCTTGTCAGAGCAGTCAGTGGAGGTAGCTGGATACTATCTAGTTGTACTGGACTTAGCCTGATGGAGGCTGTGGTAGTTATGGTCTATTAGTCCTTTGGACTAACCTTTCCCTTGTGTCTGTAGTTTTCTTCATTTTCCCTTGCCCCTGAAGGAGTGAGACCAGTGGAGTATCTTAGATAGCTTCTCACAGGCTTTTAAGACACCAGACACCACTCACCAAAGTAGGTAGAACATTTTCTTTATAAACTTTGTCATGCCAATTGAGCTAAATATTCCCTGAGACCATGGTCTCCACAGCTCTCAGTTAATGAATTCGGTCCCTAAGGGTGTTTGTATTTGTCCATGGAGCTTCCATAACGTTACTCTGAACAAGCTGTGCTGGCTTCCCTAGTATTGTATACTGTCTTACCCTTCACCATAGTTACTATGTATCTATTACCTATTTAGTGGTTTTCCACCTCCACCCCTAACATCCCTCTTAAACATCAAAGGTTGTTTGTATTTATGTGTAAACTTTTTAATGAGTTTTTATAATGGTGGCCTCATACAATATTTGTCCTTTTGTGATTGACTTATTTCACTCACCATAATAACCTCCGGATTCATCCATGTTGTGAGATGCTTCGTAGATTTATTGTTGTTCTTTATAGTTGCGTAGTATTCCACTGTGTGTATGTACCAGTTTGTTTATTCATTCATCTCTTGATAGGCATCTAGGTTGTTTCCATCTTTTTGCTAATGTGAACAATACTGCAATGAACATGGATGTGCCCATGTCAATTTGTGTGACAGCTCTTATTTAGCTAGGGTATGTTCCTAGGAGTTGGATTGCTGGATGTTATGGTATTTCTATTTCTAGATTTCTAAGGAAGCATCATATCATTTTCCAAAATGGCTGTACCATTTTGTATTCCCACTAGCAGTGCATAAGAGTTCTAATCTCCCCACAGCCTCTCCAACGTTTGTTATTTTCTGTTTTTTTCTTTTTCTTTTTTTTGATTCGTGCCAGTAATGCCGAGGTGAGGTGGTATCTCATTGGGGTTTTAAGTTGCATTTCGCTAGTGGCTAGTGAACGCGAGCATTTCCTCATGTGTCTGTTAGCTGCTTGAATGTCTTCTTTGGTAAAGTGTCTGTTCATTTCCTTTGCCCATTTTTTAATCTGATTATTTTTCTTTTTCTTGTTGAGGTGTTGGATTTTTTTGTAGAATTTAGAGATTAAAACTTTGTTAGATTTGCAACAGTCAAAAATTTTTTCCCAGTCTGTAGGTTCTCTTTTTACTCTTTTGGTGAAGTCTTTTGATGAGCATAAGTGTTTAATTTTTAGAAGATCCCAGTTATCTAGCTTATCTTCTGGAGAAAAACAGGAGAAGAAGCAAATAACCCAAATAAGAAATGAGATGGGTGATATCACAACAGATCCAACTGAAATTAAAAGTATCATAACAGAATACTATGGAAAATTGTACTGTAACAAAGTTGAAAATATAGAGGAAATGGACAAAATTCTAGAAACACACTATGTACCTAAACTAACACAGAGGTAGAACAGCTAAATAAACATGTAACAAAAGAAAAGCTTGAAAAGGTAATTAAAAAACTCCCAACAACAACAACAACAAAAAGGCCTGGCACTGACGTTTTCACTTGAGAATTCTATCATACTTTCAGAGAAGAGTTAACACTACTACTCCTATAGGTATTTCAGAGCATAGAAAGGGATGGAATGCTCCAAAACTCATTCTATGAAGTCATCATAACCCTGAAACTAAAACCAGGTAAAGACACCACAGAAAAAGAAAATTACAGACCAATATCCCTCATGAACATAGACACAAAAATCCACAAAATTCTAACCAATAGATGTCAAAAATATATCAAAAAAATAACTCAACATGAAAAAGTGAGATTCAACATTAGAGAAATAATCAATGTAATCCATCACATAAATGAAACAAAAGACAAGAACCACAAGATCTTATCAATTGATGAAAAAAAAAGGCATTTGACCAAATCCAACACCCATTTATCATAAAAACTCTCATCAAAATAGGAATAGAAGGGAAAATCCTCAGCATAATAAAGGACATTTGTACTAAGCCAACAGCCAACATCGTTTTAAATGAAGAAAGTCTGAAAGCGTTCCCCCTGAGTTCGGGAACCAGACAAGTATGCTCATTATCACCACTCTTATTCAACATCGTGCTAGAGTTCCTAGCCAAAAAAATTATACATGAGAAGCTATTTGTTCTGTAAGCCTTCACCTGAAGTACAATAAAATATTAAAAAAAAAAAAAGAAAAGAAATTAGGCTATAAAAAGAAATAAAATGCATCCAAACAAGTAAGGAAGAAGCAAAGTATCTCTATTTACAGATGGTATGATCTTATACAGAAAAAAATAAAAAAAAACAAAGAATCCACAAGAAAACTACTGGAACAAAAAGAAGATTTCAGCAAAGTATCAGGATACAAGACAAACATACAAAAGTCACTTGGATTCCTCTACAGCAACAAAGAGAACTTCAAAGAGGAAACCACCAAATCAATATCATTTACAATAGCCGCCATGAAGATAAAATACTTAGGAATAAATCTAACCAGAGACCTAAAAGACATATACAATGAAAACTACAATACACTATTGCCAGAAACCAAAAGAGACCTGCATAAGTGGAAAAACACACTTTCTTCATGGATAGGAAGATTCAACATGGTTAAAATGTCAATTCTACCCAAAGTGATCTACAGATACAATGCAATCTCAATCCAAATTCCAATGGTATTTTTTAATGAGATGGAGAAACAAAGCACCAACTTCTTATGGAAAGGAGAAAGGCCCTGGATAAGTAAAATATTACTGAATAAGAACAATGTGGGGGATCTCACACTACCTGATTTTAGAATCTATTATACTGCCATGGTAGTCAAAGCAGCCTGGTACTGGTACAACAGATATATAAACCAGTGGAACAGAATTGAGAATCCAGACGTAAATTCATCCACCTATGAGCAGCTGATATTTGACAAAGGCCCAAATTCTGTTAATTGAGGAAAAGACAGTCTCTTTAACAAATGGTGCTGGCATAACTAGATATTCATCAGCAAACATTTGAAATAAGACCCATACCTCACACCATGCACAAAAACTTACTCAAAATGGATCAAAGACCTAAATATAAAATCAAAAACGATAAAGATCATGGAATAAAAAATAAGGATAACGCTAGGAGCCCTAATACATGGCATAAACAGAATGCAAGCCATAAGTAACAATGCACAAACACCAGAAGAGAAACTAGGTAACTGGGATCTCCTAAAAATCAAACACTTACGATCATCAAAAGACTTCACCAAAAGAATAAAAAGACAACCTAAAGAGTGAGAAAATATTTTTGGCTACTACAAATCCAGTCAGGGTCTAATCTCTGAAATTTGCAAGATGCTGCAAAACCTTAACCAGAAAAAGATAAACAACCCACTAAAAAACAGGCAAAGTATATGAACAGGCACTTCACTGATGAAGACATTCGGGTGGCTAACAGATACGTGAGGAAATGCTCACCATCACTAGACATTAAGGAAATGTAAATCAAAATTACAATCAGATACCATGTCACTCCAACAAGGCTAGCATTAATCCAAAAAACACAAAATAATAAATGTTGGAGAGGTTGTGGAGACAGTGGAACACTTATACAGTGTTCGTGGGAATGTAAAATGGTACAACCACTTTGGAAATCGATTTGGTGCTTCCTTAAAAAGGTAGAAATAGAGGTACCGTATGATCCATCAATTCCACTCCTTGGAATATATCCTAGAGAAATAAGAGCCATCACACAAATAGATATATGCATACCCATCCAGGTTCATTGCAGCACTGTTCACAGTAACAAAAAATGGAAACAACCTAGGTGCCCATCAACGGATGAATGGATAAACAAATTATGGTATATTCACACAATGGAATACTTTGCAATGATAAAGAATAACACCAAATCCATGAAATATCTCATAAAATGGAGGAATCTAGAAGGCATTGTGCTGAGTGAAATTAGTGAGTTTCAAAAGGATAAAAATTTTATAAGACCATTATTATAAGAAATCAAGCAAAGGTTTAAACACAGAAGAAAACATTCTTTGATTGTCACGAGTGTGGGGAGGGAGGGAGAGGGCAATTTACTAACTATATAGTAGACAATAATTATCTTACATGAAAGGAAGGACAATACACACTACAGGGGAAGTCAGCACAAGTGGATTAAACCAAAAGCTAAGAAGTTTCCTGAATACATCCAAACACTTTGAGGTACAGAGTAGCAGGGGCAGGAGTCTGGGGACTATGGTTTCAGGGGTTATCTAGGTCAATTGGCATAACAAAATTTGTTAAGAAAATGTTCTGCATCCCACATTAGTGAGTGACATCTGGGGTCTTAAAAGCTAGGGAGCAGCCATCTAAGATGCATCCATTGGTCCCAACCCACCTGTAGCAAAGGAGAATGAAGAACTCCAACGACACAAGGAAAATATTAGCCCAAGAGACAAAAGGGTCACATAAACCAGAGACTCTACCAACCTGAGACCAGAACAATGAGATGGTGCCCGGCTACCACCAACGATCACTCTGACAGGGAACACAACAGAAAGTCTCCGATGGAGCAGGAGAAAAGTGGGGTGCAGAACTCAAACTCTAGTAAAAAGACCAGACTTAATGGTCTGACTGAGACTGGAGGGACACCAGAAGATATGGCCCCTGGGCTCTGTTAGCTCAAAACTAAAACCATTCCCAGAGCCAACTCTTCAGGCAAAGATTAGACTGGACTATAAGATATAAAATGATACTCATGAAGAGTGTGCTTCTTATCTCAAGTAGATACATGAGGCTAAATGGGCAGCTCCTGTCCAGAGGTGAAATGAGAAGGCGTAAAGTGATAGGAGCTTGTTGAATGAACATGGGAAATCAGAGGTGGAAAGGAGGAATGAGCTGTCACAGTGTGGGGAGTGCAACTAGGGTCACATAGCAGTGTGTGTATAAAGTTTTGTATGAGCTACTAACTTGAACTGTAAATTTTCATTTAAAACACAATAAAAAATAACTAATAATAAAATAGAACAATTATGAAAATATAATGTAATAAAAGTTATGTGAATGTGGGAAAAAAATGAAAAGGACAAAATCAAAATATTAGCTACACAACTTGAACAAATAGAAAGAGTACAGAAAAAGAAGCCCATAGCTACCAGAAGAAAGGAAATAATAAAGATCGTAGCAGAGACAAATGAGATAGAAAATACAAAAACAATAGAGAGAATCAATAAGATCAAAATTTGATTCTTTGAAAGGATCAGAAAAATCGACAAACAATGGGCCAAACTGACAAAAGAATAACAGGAGAGGACGCAAGTAATCCAAATAAGAAAAGAAATGTGGGACATTATAACAGACCCAACTGAAATAAAAAGGATCATAACACAATACTATGAAAAACTATACTCCAACAAATTTGAAAACCTAGAGGAAATGGATAAATTTCTAGAAAAACATTACCTGCCCAAACTAACACAAACTGAAGTTGAAAATATGAACAGACCCAAAACAAGAGAAGAGACTGAAAAGGTGAACCTCAGAAGAGACTTCATTACTGAACTAAAAGGGAGTCTGGGGGCCATACTCTCTGGGTTTCTCCAGTCTCTGTCAGGCCAGTAAGTCTGGTATTTTTTTGTAAGTTAGAATTTTGTTCTACATTTTTCTCCAGCTCTGTCTGGACCCTCTGTTGTGATCCCTGTCAGAACATTCCGTGGTGGTAGCCGGGCACCATCTAGTTGTCATGGACTCAGTCTGGTGGAGGCCGTGGTAGTTGTGGTCTGTTAGTCCTTTGGACTAATCTTTCCCTTGTATCTTGTTTTGTTCATTCTCCCTTGCTCCCGAAAAGGTGAGACATGTGGAGTATCTTACATGGCTGCTCACAGGCTTTTAAGACCCCTGACACTATGCACAAAGGTAGAATGTAGAACATTTTCTTTATAAACTGTGTTATGCCAATTGAGATAGATGGTCCCTGAGACCATGGTCCCCACAGACCTCTGCCCAGTAATTTAGTCCCTCAGGAGTTTGGATGTGTCTATGGAGCTTCCATGACTGGCAAGGATAGTTTTGAATTCATTCTATGAAGCCAGGATAACCCTGATACCAAAACCAGGCAAGACACCATAAAAAAAGAAAATTACAGACCAATATCTTTCATAAATATCGATTCAAAGCTTCTCAACAAAATTCTAGCCAATAGAATACAGCATCATATAAAAAAAAAATAATACACCCCAACTAAGTGGGATTCATACCAAGTATGCAAGGTGGTTCAATCAACATTATAAAATCAATCAATGTAATCCACCAGAAGAGAAAATAAAAATAAATTAAATAAAAGAATCATATCTTCATCTCAGTCGACACAAAAAAGGCATTTGACAAAGTCTAACACCCATTTCTGAAAAAAAAAAAAAACCTCACAATAAAATAGGTATAGAAGGAAAAATCCTCAACATAATAAAGGGCATCTATACAAAACCAACAACCAATATCATTCTTAATGGAGAGAACCTGAAAACATTCCCCTTGAGAACAGGAACAAGACAAGGATGCCCTTTATTAAAACTCCTATTTAACATTGTACTGGAAGTCCTAGTTAGTGCAATAAGGCAAGAAAAAGAAATAAAAGGCATCCAAATTGATAAGTAAGAAGTAAAGCTGTCTATATTTGCAGATGATAAAATACTATACATAGAAAACACAAAAGATTCCAGAAGAAAACTACTGGAACTAATAGAAAGATTCAGCAGAGTAGCAAGATACAATATAAACATACAAAAATCAGTTGGATTCCTATACACCAATAAAGAGAACTACAAAAAGGAAAGCAGGAAAACAATACCATTTATAATAGCCCTGTCATAGATTGAATTGTGTCTCCCAAAAAATGTGTGTAGCAACTTGGCTAGGTCATGATTCACAGCATTGTATGATTGTGTAATCTGATGTGATTTCCTTATGTGCTGTAAATTCTATCACTGTGATGAGGTTATACTGATGAGGTTGACAAGATTAGATAGTGTCTTAATGCAATCTCTTTTGAGATATAAAAGAGAGAAGCAAGCAGAGACACAGGGGAACCTCATACCACCAAGAAACCAGTGCTGGGAGCAAAGCGTGTCCTTTGGACCTGAGCTTCCTGTGCGGAGATGCTCCCAGACCAAGGGAAGACTGATGCATCACAAGGACTTTCCTCCAGAGCCAAAAGCCTTCTCCTGGAGCTGATGCCCTGAATTTGGACTTGTAGTCTACTGGACTATGAGAGAATAAATTTCTCTTGTTAAACGCCATCTACGCATGGTATTTCTGTTACTGCAGTGCTAGATGACTGAGACAAACCCCTAAAAAAATAAAATACTTATGAATAAATCTAACCAGGGATGTAAGAGACCTATACAAAGAAAACTACAAAACACTACTACAAGAAACCAAAAGAGACTTACATAAATGGGAAAACATACCATTCTCATGGATAGGTAGACTCAACATGGTAAAAACCTCGATTCTACCCAAAGCAATCTAGAGATACAATGCAATCCACATCCAAATACCAACATCATTCTTTAAAGAGATGGAGAAGCTAATCATTAACTCATGAAAATGTTTACACACATAAAGAAACAATTTTTGAGAGTTATGAAGGAGAGGAGGGGTGAGAGGGAAAAATACAGAAGAGGAAAGAGGCCCCGGATAAGTAAAGCACTATGGAAGAAGAAGAATAAAGTAGGAGGACTTGCACTACCTGACCTCAGAACTTACTACAGAGCTACGGTAGTCAAAACAGCCTGGTGCTGGTACAATAGACATATTGACCAATATAATAGAATTGAGAATCCAGATGTAAGTCCATCCACCTATGGTCACCTGATCTTTGATAAAGTCCTTTAAATGGGGGAAAAGATAGTCTTTAACAAATGGTGCTGGCAAAACTGGATGTCCTCCTGCAAAAAAATGAAATACATCCCATACCTCACACCATACACAAAATCTAATTCAGAATGAAGGAAACAACTAAATATAAACCAAAAGCTGTAAAAATCATCAAAGAAAAAATGGGGTCAACACCAGAGGCCTTAATACATAACATAAATAAGATACACACCATAACTAACAAAACACACCAGAAGATAAGCTAGATAACTGGGATCTTCTAAAAATTAAACACTTATGCTCATCAAAAGACTTCACCAAGAGAGTCAAAAGAAAACCTACAGACCAGGAAAAAAAATTTACTATAACAAATTTTACAAAGGCCTAATCTCTAAAATCTACAGGAAAATCCAACACCTCTACAGCAAAAAGACAAATAATCTAATTAAAACATGGGCAAAGGATATGAACCAACACTTCACCAAAGCAGATATTCAAATGGCTAACAGATACATGAGGAAATGCTCGCAATCACTAGCCATTGGAGAAATACAAATCAAAACTACAATGAGATACTATCTCACCTGACATTACTGGCATGAATTAAAAAAAAAAGAAAATAACTAATGTTAGAGAGGCTACAGGGAGATTGGTACTCTTATGCACTGCTGGTGGGAATGCAAAGTGGTACAATCATTTTGGAAAAGATATGGCAGTTCCTTAAAAAGCTAGAAATAGAAATATCATATGATCCAGCAATCCCACTCCTAAGAATATATCCTAGAGAAATAAGAGCTGTCACATGAATAGACATATGCACACCCATATTCATTGCAGCATTGTTCACAATAGCAAAAAGATGTAAATAACCTAGGTGCCCAACAACAGGTGAATGGATAAACAAACGACTGTACCTACATACAATGGAATACTATGCAAGGATAAAGAACAATGGTGAATCTGCGAAGCATCTCATAACATGGATGAAACTGGAGGACATTATGCTGAGTGAAATAAGTCAATCACAAAGGACAAATATTGTATGAGATCACTACTATAATTCATGAAAAAGTTTACACACATAAAGAAACAATCTTTGGTTGTTACAAGGGAGAGGAGGGGTGAGATGGAAAAATATTAAATAGACAATAGATAAGTGGTAAATTTGGTGAAGGGTAAGACAGTGTACAGTACTGGGGAAGCCAGCACAACTTGTCCAAGACAAGATCATGGAAGCTTCAGAAAGATATCCGAACTCCCTGAGGAACTGAATTACTGGGCTGAGGGCTGTGGGGACCATGATCTCAAGAAACATCTAGCTCAATTGGCATAAAATAGTTTATAAAGAAAATGTTCTACATTCCACTTTGGTGGGTAGCATGTGGGGTCTTAAAAGCTTGTGACTAACCATCTAGGATACTCCACTGGTCTCACCCTGTCTGGAGCAAGGGAGAAAGAAGAAAACCAAAGACACAAGGGAAAGATTATACAAAGGACTAATGGACCACAACTACCACAGCCTCCATCAGACTTGAGTCTAGCACAAATAAATGGTGCCTGGCTACCACCACCAACTGCCCTGAGCCCTGACAGGGATCACAGTAGAAGGTCCCAGACAGAGCTGGAGAAAAATGTAGAACAAAATTCTAACTCACACACACACAAAAAAAACAGACTTATTGGTCTGACAGAGACTGGAGAAACTCTGAGAGTACGGCCCTTGTACACACTTATAGCTCAGTACTGAAGTCTCTTCTGAGGTTCACCCTTCAGCCAAAGATTAGACAGGCCCATAAAACAAAATGAGACTAAATGAGCGCACCATCCCAGGGGCAAGGAAGAGAAGGCAGGAGGAGACATGAAAGCTGGTAATGGGGAACCCAAAGTCGAGAAGGGGAGATTATTGACTTGTCGTGGTGTTGGCAACCAATGTCACAAAACAATATGTGTATTAATTGTTTAATGAAAAACTTGTTTGCTCTGTAAAACCTCATGTAAAGTACATTTAAAGAAAAAGAAAAGAAATACAAATGACCTTTGAGGTAATCACCAAAATACTGGAAGACTATGCTAGAAGTTCCATTAAACATAGCAAGTCCTACTAAAATGCCCATGTATGGGTAATGTAATTATTGATTTTTGATTGTTTTATTTTGTTTCGTGTTTTGGGGAGCATGAATCTCTGATATAATACAGCCTGTGGAGTTTAGCCACATCGTAATCAAAATTAAAATGCAGTCTTGGTAAATACATAAACTATTTACCTAGTTTTTTCAATACTTCTCTAGCCAATATGAAAGACACATATTTTATCTTTTTGAATATCAGAGATTATATCTTACCTTAATTTTAATATCTTAATTCAATATTAGAGATTCCGTTTCATACCAACTGAAAGCGCTGGAACATATCTTTAATACTTGTTTCATAAATCTATGAAAAAGTGAAGAAATACAACTGTATTCTTTGATTTATAATTTGAGTTATACATTTATATATTATTGTACTTAATAATTCATCTAATCTAAGAGCAGGAGAATTTAAGATTGCAAATTTTTGGTATCCCTGAAATGGAATTTTCTCTCAAAAGAGGCCTATGGCTTTTATTTGCTATAGAGTACATTCAAAGGACTTTGTTTACTTTTTAATTATTTTCCCAATTTAGATGATTCAAAATGTCTGACTATTTAGATGTAATTCAACCTAGCAGATGATTTTTAAATGTCTACCATTTGCCACCCCTTCTACTAGGAAGTGGATAAAAGAAATGAGTACTTAATAGATTGTATATCTTAATATCATTAGTTAAAGGAGTTCTCTTTGAAAATGTATTTAATATTAAACCACAATTATATAATTGCAGAAATAAATGTATATTTAATGTGTACATTCATAGATATGCGTGTATATATACATGAGTAAAAAAGTAGAAAGACATAGTAAAAAACGTAGAGGAATGTTGATGCATAGTAAGCCATCAATATATGAAAGTTATATCATTATTTTTCTATAAGCTTATGTCTACGTATAGCTATATCTACATCAATAACTCTGAGTGTGCATGTGTGCGTGTATGTGTGTATATGAAGAGAGAGGGAAAGAACAAAATATTAATCATGGCTATCTGTGGGTGGAAAATTTATGGATGCATGGTGTTTTATATATTTGTTGTTTACATTGGGCATCATTGATAATTTAGGCTTAGTTGCAGATGTTACTGGTCTCTTTCCTACTTGCAGTTTCTTGCATCCTGTGTCTTGAGATCTTCAAGTCTGTGTCCTTTTACTCATTTCTTTAATGTTGGAGAGTGGTAAATTAACTGAGAACATGCATGCCCAGTAATATTTTTAATCCTACTTCTCCCTTGAGTGCTTATTTTCCTTGATATATAATTCTGGGCTCAAAATTACTTTCTAATGTCTTTGAAATCCTTATTTCATTTTTCTGTGTTCCTTTAGTACTGTTCATGAGAAGTCTTGTTAATCTGATACCTCTTCTTCTGAATGGAACTTTTAGAACTCTCCTTTACCTTGAAGATTTGTGATTTCAAGAAGACGTGTCCAAGTCTGATGTCTTAATTAGTAAATTCTGTTTAATCCTCCTTTCAAACTAAAGTCTTATGTTTATTTTCAACTCAGAAATATTTTCTGTAATTTCTTTATTTCTTTTCCTCTGTTGTCTCAGTTCTCTCCCTCTGTAATTTTTTTTACTAGGCAAATAGTAAAGAGTCCATATTTGTTCCTCATTTCTCTTAAAATTTATTTACTCTCTTTTGTATTTTTACAAAGAAAATTTCGAGATATTTTGAAAAGATGTAGAATTTTTTCTCAAAAATCTCTGTTCTCTTACAAACTCATTAATTCAGTCTTATTTGTGTCCCTGCTATTAAAGACATTTCCCCTTTGGATAAAAAAATTTCAATTTCCAAGCACTCTAGTTTTTGTTTTTAAACAGAAGAGACCTCTTATTATCATTTGATTTTTTTTTATACATTCAATATCCTCTACCTTCCAAAAACCAAACCAAACCTGTTACCCCCGAGTCAGTTCTGACTCATAGCAAACCTATAGCACAGAGTAGAAATGTCCCATAGCTTTCCAAGGAGTGGTTGGTGGATTCAAACTGCCAACCTTTTGGTTAGCAGCTGAGTTCTTAACCACTGCACCACCAGGGCTCTTCCTCTACCTTAGACTCTTACTAGATAATTACTCTTGTTTTTTTAAAACTCTTCTGTATGTCTCTTTCCTTGGGCTCTCTTCTATTATTTGGTGAGTTTACTGCTTGCTTGTCCTTGTTGTGTTGTGTTCATCAAATATCTGGTGATTTCTGGTATATATATATATATATATATACACATATACATCTATATATGTATATATAACATATGTATGTATAGATGGATTTACAGTTTATTATTTCACCCTAATATATATACCATAAAAATGTATTATATATAATTCTGGAGACATGGTGGTGCAGTGGTTAAGAGCTTAGCTTGGAATCCATCAGCTGCTCCTTGGAAACCCTGTGGTGTAGTTCTACTCTGTCCTATAGGGTCGCTATGAGTCAGAATCAACTTGACAGCAATAAGTTTAGTATGGCTTTATATATAATTATATATATTTGTATTATGTTATGTTTTAGTTGGGAAAGGAAACAGAGAAGTATGGATAGCTGGAATACACGTTGTCATCAAATGAAAATCACTGTATCTCTGGTAGTAAATGGAGTTTTCCTTTACAGGAGCATACAGCAGTGGCAATAATATTCCATGGTGGGGGTGTGAGGTGAAGTGGCAGGGTATATGTGTAGCTTGCTTTCTGGTTGTCTAAGTCCCTAACTGTCCAGCTTGTCATATAGGATCTGGGGCATTCCTCTCTTTTTAAATCCCCAATATCTGTTTTGGAAACTTCCTATGTTAGAACCTCTTTATTCATCCTAAGAGCAAAAATCCAAGAAAATTGTATTTTGCCCTTCCCATTCCCTGTCTCATTGTCTTTGTGAAGGTGAAAATAAGTTAGACTTTAAGAGCAGAGTGCTTTTTCGTGCTTTGACAGGTAAGGTCAGTACTTTCGCCTGAAAATAATCACTTTCACTGTAAGATACTCAGCACATATGGGTAGTCTGTTATCCACCAGAGCCAGCTCTTCTAGAGGCAGTACTTTAAATATCTTGAATATTCCAGGGTCCCCATTTTGCTCATTGTATTTGTTATTTCCAGGCCTAGAATTTCTCCTGAGCACTGAGAAAGATGAAATGAATTGTATTATATTTCCCTTCTATGAGAGATCTAGGCTGTGATTTTAGAACCCTGATTTCTACTTCTATCTCAAACTAATGTTTTTTATCTTGCAAGCATACCTCAAAATGGCTGTTATACTTATGGCACTCATGATTTTATAACTTTGAAGGACTCTATTTAAAAATGTTTTCTGTAATTTTGATGGGGATTGATATTTGTGCTCAGCCTACCGTTTTGATCCAATCTCTAGGCTTCCAATTTCAAAGCAACTGTTACTAGCCACATTTTTTTATTTCTCGGCCTAAAATTGTCCTGTGGTCTTTAGAAACTCTGCATGTGTTTTGCAACTACAAATGCCAAAAAACTCATTTGAGGCTAAGGTTAATAATATAACTTGATTCAAAGCAGAATGATATGGCAGTAACAGCCATACTTCTAGAAATATCTCAGATCTCAGAAGTTTCAAAGAAGTATCAGTGGTGAATGTGTTTGGGGTTTATTGAAAGGACTAGGACTCAAGCTTGTATGAGTTACTTTAAATTAGATTAAACATGGATCAATAACATTTTACTTACTTAATCATTTAATTCAACGTTGAAATTCTTACCACCATTTTATTACTCATATTGAAATAATTTTGGTTATTGCATAAAAACCATGCTATATGGAAGTTTTCGTCTTCATATTCTGCCTTCTCTGTTAATGCAGTAAATCCCATCCTCTACTCAGCTGCCCTCCACTATATCTCTCCAAGAGAAAATACCAGTGTGGTTATCTAGTATAGGAGATTTAGACTATATGATTTTTAAAAGGTAGATTATTGGCCTAGATTATGTCCAGTCAATCTAATGTTATCAGGTAAATACTTTTGTGGAGATAGAGCCCTTCTCGGCAGCCATGACAGTTCCACTCACAGATTCAAATATAAAATAACAAAGGTTAGGAATAAAGCATATTGCTGCAAAGCAATTCCATTTGACAAAGATTATAGAGAACTTAGTGTGTATGAGGTGCAATACTTAATCTATTGCTACTTTCTAGACATTTATAAGTCTTAGAAAGAAAATTACACAACAATAGGAAGAAAAGGTATAAAAACAAAGTGATGGAAACAATTTTGATCTGGTACATCCAGCAGGCATTGCAGTTAAGTTGACATTTGCAAGGATATGAATTCCATTCTAGGATGAGCACAGACATAGAATCATGTTATTGCATAACATGGTTTGAAATCATCACTTATTTGCAAAAGTGTATGAACCATGGAGGCTTCTTGTGAATATAAAAAAACTGGGAAGACATCACCAAGGGTCCTGAACAATACATTAATGACTCTGTGTTTTAACTTATTTCAAATGGAGAGTTAACCAAGGCTCTTGACAATTACAGGGGTATAAAAGAGAAAGAACTTTAAGAGTAGGGTGAGGACAGAATCAAGACAGGGGACAGGAGTGGGACCAATGGAGCTAAGGAGGTAGATAAGGAGGATATTTAGTATTCTAGAAAAGAAAATATATGAAACAAGGCATTGTCAGTAAGAATGAAACTTCTGTATAGAGGTGAACATTGAAGTAGATACAAAAGCTCAGTAGCATGAGGGTAATTCAAATAGACAGCGAGATAAGAGACAGAAACTTGTCTAAAGTCCATTCTTTTAAGTGTAGGGTAAAAGAAGAGAAAGTATCAAAAGATACAGAGCAGAAATATTTAACATTAAGATTGCCACAAGAATCTCAAACTGGCAACCTCAGAGTCAAATGCAGTAGAGAAGCTTGCGGGGATGACTCCTAAGAGAGAGGTCTGTGACTGATAAGTTAATTTTAGTGAGCAATGTGGAGAGAAGACACATTAGATGACTGAGTGGTTTTTAAAATAGTGTAGAACATAACGTATGCTTTCAAGACATTGGACACAAAAGGGCAAAAAAGAGGACAGCACAATCAAGGGCTGAACTTGCTGGATTCTTGGAACCCAAGTGGAAGGAGTCACTAGAGAAAAAGTGAGAAAACAAAGGTATAAAAAGGATTAAGGAAAATCCTGGAGTCCCAAGGAGAAGATGAAAATAGTAGTTCAAATAGCTAAGTATTTTTTTTCTGAAATTAGAGAGTGTAAAATAATTGAAGATATGCAGAAATCTGAAGGAAAAAGGAGAAATTTGAAAGAATTCTCATTGCACAGTCTCTATCATTCTAGTTATGTAGCAAACAAATGACGTAGGACAAAAGTGAGGGTTTTATTTATTCCCTTATTAAATCTCTCTTGAGAGTTTATATAAAGTAAGCATAGAACTGGCCGTTAGGGATTTGTTGAAAATTAAATATATATAATTTGTATTCCAGCACATAAACCAGATTAAGAGATAAGAAAACAAATAAAGACTACTATTATAAACAGAGATAATGTGCTTTGAAATAAATATATCATAGGCTGCAATAGAGAAAGACAGGTGAGAAAGGGAACCAGGCTTTAGAACAAGTGTATAGGAAATTCCTTTGTGAGTATCTGAAATTTGAAAAACAGACTTGAAGCATTATATGAAACTATTCAAGTAAAAATGGAAGGACATCCCAGGTGAGGGTACTGCATAATAAAAACGACTCTTTCCAGTAGAAAAGGGCACAGCATGTTGGAAGAACTGAAATAATTTGAGTAAGATGGAAATAAGTGAGCAAGTGAGAATGTGACAAGACATGAAACTGGATCAGATCATGCATAAACTTCTGTAAGGTAATAGCACTTGACTTTTGCCCTGAGTACAATAAGAAGCATTGTAGCATCCTAAATAATTACCAAATATGATCTGATTTATACTCTAAGATCACTTGGGACACTATATGAAGAATCGTTTTAAAAAGACATAAGAGGAAGTAGGGAGAAGCAGTTCAGATTCCATTACAGGAATTTGGATAAGCAATGAGGGTTTTGGGGGCCAGGATGGTGATAGTAGATATGAAGAAAAATTAACAGATTTGAAATATATTTTCAAGTTAGAAATGATAGTCTTTGCAAAGATGATTGATATGGGGATAAGGGAAAGAAGCAATCAATAATGAATTTTAGGTTTTGGAAATTAACTATTTGGATGATTGCATTTAAAACTTAATTGTTTGCATTTATAGAGATGGGAAAGATTATGGGTTAAGGAACAACTTTACTGGGGAGACAGGTTTTTAGAGTGAAATTAAGGTAACAAGATCAGTTTTAAAATTGAGTAAAGTATAAAAAGGATAACGAAATTGGACATCAAGAATGTCAAATGAAAGCTACTTGGTGCACCCAGGAGGTTCCCTCTTCCTTAGCAGCAGCTACTTCCCTGGAGCCTGGACTGCCGCCTTCCGCACCAGGGGCCTGGATCACAACTCTCGGACCCAAAAGCCTAGGTCCTCTCTTCCTGGAGCTCTGTTTTCTGGCTCTCAGACCTAGGCACCCCAACTCTAGGCTTCCAGGACCCAAGTGTCCTAGGTCCCTGCCTCCCAGATCCAAGTCTTCTGGATCTGTGCTACCTGGACTTAGCCTTCTGCAGACCTCTGTCACTTGGACCTAAGACCTCAGGTCCGAGCCTGAAAAGCTCCTGTATTTCCAACAGCCAGGGCCAAGAAGACCAGGCCCTGTCAACTCCCAGCTTTTGGGTGCCTGACACTTCGCTTCCCAATGTGGTGGAGCAAAGGAACCCCAGGGCCCAGACAAGGGAGCCCAGACACTCCAGCTTCCAAGAGCCAAAGAACCTGGGGCTGTGAACTCCCAGCTTGAAGGAAACCATCTTCTCCAAAGTTAGAGCCTGCAGGTGCTGTTACTCAACTCTCAGTTCTAAGGAAGCTAGGCATCCTGAGAAAGAAGCCCAAAGGCTCCCAGCTTCTAGGCGCCAAGGAACCCCGGTGCTTCCCATCATGGTGGCTGATCCTCCCAGGAACGACTCCTTCGCAGGGGCAGCAGAGGCTTCGCAAACAGTGCCTCGTCATTGGTCCCTATGGAGGACCAAGATGCGGCGGCCAGCGGCTGCTGCTGTTCCCGGGAGAAAGCGTGCCACTGTCTTCGCTCCAACCTGCTAGTGCTGGTGTTGGCGGTGGCTGTGGCAGTGGGCATGGTGCTGGGCCTGGGGGTGTCAGGGGCCAGCAGTGTGCTCACAACCGGCCCTGAACACTTGGCAGCCTTTGCCTTCCCGGATGAGCTGCTGCTGTGCCTGCTGAGGATGAGCATCCTACCTTTGGTGATGTGCCCTTTATCACCACTCATATTTAACATTGTGCTGGAAGTCCTAGCTAGAGCAATAAGGCAAGAAAAAAAAATAAAGGACATCCAAATTGGTAAGAAAGAAGTAAAACTGTCCCTATTTGCAGATGATATAATACTATACATAGAGAACCCTAAAGACTCCACAAGAAAATTACTGGAACTAATAGAAATATTCAACAGAGTAGAAGGATATAAGATAAACATACAAAAATCAGTTGGATTCCCATACACCAATAAACAGAACTAGGAAAAGGAAATCAGGAAAGCAATACTGTTCATAATAGCCTCCCCCAAAAATAAAATACTTAGGAATAAATCTAACCAAGGATGTAAAAGACCTATACCAAGAAAACTACTTGTGAAAATGTCAATTCTACCCAAAGCAATCTACAAATACAATGCAATCCACATCCAAATACCAACAGCATTCTTTAAAGAGATGTAAAAACTAGTCATTAACTTTATATGGAAAGGAAAGAGGCCCCAGATAAGTAAAGCACTGTTGAAGAAAAAGAATAAAGTAGGAGGACTCACACTACCTGACTCAGAACCTACTATACAGCTACAGTAGACAAAACAGCCTGGTACTGGTACAACAACAAGACATATTGACCAATGGAATAGAATCGAGAACCCAAATGTAAATCCATCCACCTATGGTCACCTAATCTTCAACAAAGTCCCAAGGTCCAAAATGGGGAAAAGAAAATCTTTTTCACAAATGGTGCTGGCAATACTGATGTTCATCTGTAAAAAAATGAAACAAGACCCTCCCTTCACATCATACACAAAAACTAACTCAAAAATCTATCAAAGATCTAAATGTAAACAAAAAACTATACAGATCATAGAAGAAAAAATAGGATCAACGCTAGAGGCCCTAATACACAGCATAAACAGAATACAAACCATAACTAAGAATACACAAACACCAGAAGATAAGCTAGATAACTGGAATCTTCTGAAAATTAAATGCGCTCATCAAAAGACTTTATCAAAAGAGTACAAACAGAACCTACAGACAGGGAAAAAATTTTGACTATGACAAATCTGACAAAGTTGTAATCTCTAAAATCTATAGGAAAATCCAACACCTTATCTGCAACAAAAACACAGATAATCCAATTAAAAAACAGGCAAAGCATATGAGCAGACACTTCAACAAAGAAGACATTCAGGTGGCTAACAGACACATGAGGAAATGCTCATTATCACTAGCCATTAGAGAAATACAAATCCAAACTACAATGAGATACCATCTCACCCAGCATTACTGGTGCAAATCAAAAAAACAGAAAATAACAAAAGTTGGAGAGGCTGCAGGGAGACTGGAACTCTTATGCACTGCTGGTTGGGAATGCAAAGTGATACAACCACTTTGGAAAATGATATGGAGCTTCCTTAAAAAGCTAGAAATAGAAATACCAAAAAACCAAAAAACCAACAAACAAATCCATTGCCGTCGAGTTAATTCCATCTCATAGTGATCCTATAGGACAGAGTAGACTGCCCCATGGAGTTTCCAAGGAGCACCTGGTGAATCTGAACTGCCGAACCTTTGGTTAGCAGCCATAGCACTTAACCACTACACCACCAGCGTTTCCAGAAATATCATGTGATCCAGCAATTCCACTCCTAGGAATATATCCTAGAGAAATAAGGGACTTCACATGAATAGACATATGCATACCCATGTTCATTGCAGCATTATTCACAGTAGCAAAAATATGGAAACAACCTAAGTTCCCATCAACAGATAAATGGATAAACAAACTGTGGTACATACACACAATGGAATGCTATGCAACAATAAACAACCATGATGAATCTGCAAAACATCTCACAACATGGATGAATCTGGAGGGCTTATGCTGAGTGAAATATTTCAATCACTAACGGACAAATACTGTAGGAGACCACTATTATGAAAATTCATGAAAAGGTTTACACACAGAAAGAAACAATCTATGATGTTTACTAGGGAGGGGAGCCCTGATGGCACAGTGGTTAAGGGCTTGGCTGCTAATCAGAAGATCGCTAATTCGAATCCACCAGACACTCCTTGGAAACCCTATGGGGCAGTCCTACTCTGTCCTATGAGGTCGCTGAGTCAGAACAGACTAGATGGCAACGAGTTTTTCATTTAGGGAGGAGAGAGGTCGGGAGGGAAACACACTAACTAGACAATAGATTAGTGGTAACTTTGGCGAAGGGTAAGACAGTACACAATACTGGGAAAGTCTGCACAACTTGACCAAGGCAAGATCATGGAAGCTTCATAAACACATTTAAACTCCCTCAGGGACCAAATTGCTAGGCTGAGGGCTGGGAACCATGGTCTCAGGAGACATCTAGCTCAATTAGCATAACACAGTTTATAAAGAAAATGTTCTACATCCTACTTTGGTGAGTAGCGTCTAGGGTCTTAAAAGTTTGCGAGTGAGTGGCCAGTCATCTAAGATATTCCACTGGTCCCAACAAGTCTGGAGAAAGGGAGAATGAAGAAAACCAAAGATACAAGGGAAAGATTAGTCCAAAGGACTAATGGACTACAACTACCACAGCCTCCATCAGACTGAGGCCAGCACAACTAGATGGTTCTTGGCTACCACCACGGACTTCTCTGACAGGGATCATAATAGAGGGTCCTGGACAGAGGTGGAGAAAATGTAGGACAAAATTCTACCCCATAAAAAAGGACCAGCCTTAATGGTCTGACAGAGACTAGAGAAACCCCAAGAGTATGGTCCCTGGGCACCCTTTTAACTCAGTATTGAAGTCACTTCTGTGGTTCATCCTTCAGCCAAAGATTAGACAGGCACATCAAAAAAAAAAAAAAAAGTATTACAACTAGTCTCCCTTAATCGTTAATCTTCTTCCCTGAGGGTCTTATATCTTTCTTTCTGTCTATTTAAATTCAACATATTTTAAAGTTTAAGAAAAAAAAAGGCATCAGCTTTTCTATATCATATATGTTTCTTTATATGCATTTTTGTATGTAGATAGTATTATATATTATTCTATCTGCATATCTATATACTATTTGTTAACTCATCCATTCTTTCATATCTGTACTCCACTTTATCTACCTAAAAAGATTACCAACTAGAACTGAGAATTGATTGTTGTCGTATTCTGCTTCTGCACTCAATGCTAGGCAATAAATCATGCTAATGGGCTATACTTTTGGGATTATTTGGTTCAAATACTTCATTTGCTAGATGAAGAAAGCAAAACTAAAAATAATTCGCTAATAGTCTTAATAGCTACCAACCTGTTGTTTCCTTAAACTATTTTAAGCAACTTTGGAGCCAAAGTTACTCTTAGAAATGTATAATTCTCTTAGAAGAGTTATGTTTGAGAAGAGCCTTGAAATATAAGTAAAAATTCAGTAAGTAGATACTGTATAAAATATAATATTGTAACTAAAGGTATTTAATTTTTTATTCTATTAACAGGTTTGGCTTTGGCTTTAACTGATAGTTTATATTATAGGTAGTAGAAACCAAATTAGACATTGTGGATTTATCTGTTTACTAAATTCAGAGAGGCTAAGTTGGGTTTTCACAGTAGTCCTTTATTAGGCCAAATATTACTCTGATTTAATGTTTCAGAAAGAACATAACTGAGCATTTAATGGTTCTGGGTACAAATCCTGTTTCTGCCACTTGTTCACTACATGTTAACAAAACTTTGTCTGACTTAGTTTACCCATCAACAATGTGAACATAATAATGCCTCTTTTAAAGATTTTTGTGCAGAGTGAATGAGACAAATATTGTAGAGTGACATAAATAAATAGTGTTTATTATAACTATAGCTACTAATTCTCTACCTGTTACTACTACAGCACCAATAACTTACTAAATAGGCAGACAAAGAAATAAATAGCTTATATTAAACAAATTTTCTCCTGGAACACATTTTAAAAATGTTGGTTGAGCACAGCTAAGGGAAATCCTTGCATTCAAGCCTAACACATTTGGATTTTTCCCCTGTAGACATTAATGGTCCACATCAGATTTTTATAAATTGAATGATTTTATGAATTTAATATTTTAAAAAATGTGTCTAATGTTACTAAACAAAACTTAGCATAGATTCAGAAGACTGATTAAGAAGATTTTGGCACAATATAGGAGTGATTTAACTAAACGAAAATGTACTGAGAGAAAGGAGTAGCTATAAAAACTGAAAAGAATATAATTAGAAAATAGTTGAATGATAATTGTAGAAAAAAAGTAGTTAAAAGTGTCTGTTAAAGCAGTAAATCTTCAAAATCCAGTAGTATATTGTAGATATAAATATTTAATTAGGTTTTACATACCTTATTCACATCATCAAATTAAAACAAGAAACAGTTGTGACTTCTTAGTTATTTTATCTTTCACAGTAATTGATGTAGGTCTCGTCTGTTTTCCAAGAACTTGATTGTTGGGAAATTCCAAACTTATTGCTTCACAGTATTCTAAACAGGTACAAGTCAATTCTAAGTAATTCTGAAAGAAGAAAATACTTTTTCAAACATTATCTGTTGAAAACCTAAAACAAAAGCAAAAGCAGAAATGAGGGAGAAATGCTGCCACTTTATAGCAATGTCACCCTTAAAACAGTCCCTGAGAGTAGGGTGTAACTGAATATGGCACCCCTTTTTCTTAACTCCCCATGGGGACCCATAATGGTAAGAAATGATATGATGGTCAAGGATGCATTAATTTTCTTAAAGAAATCATAAACTATGTTACCATAAGTTTATTTGTTTCATGATGCTGCAAAAATTCTACATTTTCATCAAGATCAAAGCAGTTTATAAAACAAATGAGCAATACAATTACTCCAACTCATGGAAAAGGTTATCACCACAACACAAAAATTAACTCTGCTCTCATAAATATTTTAGTCAGACTACATTTATTCTCTTCACCTATTCAGTGTTCCTTCAGAGCTAACCTAAAGCAGTTTATACTCACGTTCTTTTGCTACGCCTCAATGAAGATAAAAAAATTGCTATTCTCTATTCACTAGTTAAAAAATGCACTGAGACACTTTACATATATTTTTAATATTAAGTTTCATAATTTTATCTCTTTAATATTTCATAATGTTTTTTATTGTATCCTGCTTTAAAAATCTTTGCCTATTACAAGTGAATTTTCCAAGAACTCACCTTTTACTGAGTATTAGATTCAACATACATATTCATTTAAGGGATTACACAAAGTTTATTCATGGGTGAATATGGTTCAATAAGCATAGGAAAACTATCTGAATATTTACTTTATGTTACGTGACATTCAAAGGAAAAAACAGCATCGTTTTAATGACACAGAATAAATAGCATGAATACAAAGCCTTTCAATTAGAATGGCACACGGAAACATTTTATCCAAAGAAAATTCTTATATTAGAGAGTGAAAATTCATAGAGAACATAATTGTGCTTTCTGACACTATCTGAAATAAAGAAAAAGAAGCAAAGTTATTCCAAAGTAAGGCTAGAGCATTACTAGAAAAATAATTTTATTTTTATTAATAAGAAGTACTTTACTTAGAGGCAAGCTGACTGAAATAAGCTAGGAAAAGTCTGCTGAGTGTATAAACCAAAACCCGTTGCCATCAAGTCAATTCTGACTCATAGCGACCCTATAGGACAGGGTAGAACGGCCCCACAGAGTTTCCAAGGCTGTAATCTACAGGAACAGACTGTCACGTCTTTCTCCCGCAAAGCAGCTGGTGAGTTCAAACCACCAACTTTTGAGTGCTTAACCACTGCACCACCAGGGCTCCTACTAAGTGTAAGGTTTGTCCAAAACTAAATATGTATTCTTATTTTTATTCTCTGAATAAATTTACAATTTTAGGTATTTTCTTCTCAAGACAAAACACTATTGTGTGTAAGGAAGATGTCTTTCTCTTTTATGCCATCCCCTTACAATGACTAAGTATTTAAACAAACAACACTTACATTGTTCTTTAATCCTACTCAAAATAACCCTATTTCTTCCAATTTAATTCTTACTATGATGAGGATAAAATCCACAAAGAAGATGAAGAATTGATGAAGAATAATTAATACTTTCCAACTAGACTGCCAGAAGAATGAACAAATCTATCTTGGAGGAAGTACAGTGAGAATGCTCCTTAGAAGCCAGGATGGAGAGACTGTCTTGCTTACTTTCAACTAGTTATGAGAAAAGATCAATCATTAGAAATGGACATCATATTTGCTAAAGTAGAGGGCCAACAAAAAAGAAGGAACCCCTCAGTGAGATGGTTGACACAACAGCTGAATCAGTGAACTTAAACATACCAATGATCATGAAGGTGGCACAGGACTGGGCAAAGTTTCTTTCTATTATAAATAAGATAGCCATTTGTAGGAGCCAACCTGACACCAGCTAACAACAACATGATGAGAATGAAGATAATGGTTATAACTATAATTTGGAGTATACTTACTACATATGCAAAATACATTTTGGCAATAACTTCGTGAGCCTCTTTTTAAATCACCATTTTAAAGAAGGTGAGCAATAAAAATGTTATATTATAGATCTCAAAATTGGAACTGAATCTGACTAATTCCAAAGAGCATACATAGAACAACACATCATGTTGACAAGGTGTGTAACTGTGATAAAAAATGGAAAAGATGTCATAGCCTAGAGAATGAAAGTGGTGACTAAGTTTTAAATAGGAGAAAACAAACTGACATAAAATAAGGAATCTCCCATATCTTATGCAGGCAACCACTTTTCCTAACATTCAGTTAAATGTACTTTGTATTCTACTGAAAAAGAAATTCTGAATCAGAATCTGTATACATCATGACTGAGAAATCACTTGTAAATTTCAAAGACAAGTGTGGTATTCATTAAAGTTCAAAATGTCTTGCATTTTAACAATACAATATGTAAAAGACAAATTATGCCAATAATCCGTTCCTTCAGCTCATTTCACAGCAGTTGCCTGCTTGAACTCTTAAATTGTCAATAGCATTTTTTAAAGAGGAAATCATTTATTTGTGAAATTTTTTCACACAGCATACCCTGTTTAACTAAGGTGAATTTTCATTATTGCATGTATGCATAATAACTACTAACAGTTACCTCTACTATTATGATAACAACTAACAATTCTCACCATTATTATAATAACTAGTAATAGTTTTCACAGTGCTAGCCAATGTGCTTAATGCTATGCATACATCTATATATGTGAAATAAACCAAAAGAAAGAAGTTATTCTAAAGTAGGACTAGCTCAGGCAAATTTCTCTGAGTTACTTTTGCTATTACTCATGACACAAAAAAGGTTATGTCAGCAAATGATCTAATTACCAGGATATTTGACTATGTAAATTTGATGATGAATATGCCTAGTGCTCTTTTCTTCCTGTATATACAGTAAATTCTTGTTGCACAGAAATAGTCTTATAATAATTATTTTTTCATACTCCTCAGCTCATAGTAAAAACTTGTGTTTATTGAAGGAATATTTATTGAATGAATGACTCAACAATAGGTTAATTTGCTATTAAAATTGAAGATTAGTATTAAGGATGCTTAATTTGGAATCAAAATCCCTGAATGTGAGTCCCTTCCCACCCAACTGAGCTTGGAGAAATCACATAAACTCTCTGTTCTCAAATCCTACATCTCAAGGCTGCTGTGAGCATAAAAGGAGACAATGCATGCAAAATTACTTTACTAACTTTGAATATTATGATTTTCTAGTGCTTATTGATTTTGGTAAGGTCCCTGGGTGGTGCAAATGGTTTTCCCTTGGCTACCAATCCAAAGGATAGTGGTTCAAACCCACCTAGCTGTCCGCAGAAGAAAGGCAGTTGGCTGCAGAAGAAAGGCTATGGAGCTCAGTTCTACAACACATGCAACACATGGAGTTGCCATGAGTCAGAATCAACTGGATGGCAACAGGTTTGTTTTGTATTAATTTTGATAATACACAGAAATGACTGGAGCTGTTAAATCAGATATTATTATTCTTGATGAATTACCATCCCATTTTCCCAGTGCATATATGACAGAGATAGCATGGTAAAATAGAAAACAAAATTAATGTAATTTATGCCTTTATGTATCTTTATGAATATGCTTTATCTTTACAGTCATCCTTATTCTCTCTGAAACTTACATTCTTCATTTATAAAATAAGATTGTAATACTAGAACATTTCTATATTTTTCAAGTTCTTCTAGGTTCTTGAGAATATTTTAATGGTCATGGCAATATTGAAAGATATATTCATTTTATAAATGTGCATACATATTGTGAATACATAATGCTGAGAAGCTTTTTGGTAACTAACGAACAAATACATCCAGATTATTTTTCTCTTTCAAAACATTTCCTATTAGACCACACTTTTCTTTGACTGTTATCACAATGGCCCAATGCTTTCACCTTTTACTACAGGATATTCAAATATTACTCATGTGATACACACTTCAGTGTTTATTGTAGTCAGGCTGCAACAGACATTGTCTTCCTCATCTTCCAATGCCCCTCTTGTGAGAACCCATGTTCTCAGTGTCAGGGAAGTTTTCGCTTCTTATGAACATTTGGTATTAATTTTTAAGATAGTGACACTGAATCTTAATCTATTAGTCATGTGTTTCTACTTCCTTTGCCTGCAGAGAATATCAGAGCCAAATACATACTCTTCATACAATAAATATGCAAGAACTTATTATGCATATTATTGTAAAACAAATCATTTTTCTTGGTTTCTACTTTTTTTCTTTCTTTTTCTGTCTCCATTTCTTTCTCTTTTCTCTTTCTGCATGTGTGCATATGTGAATAGACATAGTTAATTCTTGCCCTTAATTTCTATTTCTTATTTGCTGTTTATTTTATCTTTATATGTGTGTGTATGTATGTTTGTGTGTGTGTGACAGAGAGAGATAGAACATGGTAAATTATCTGTTATGACATTCCTTCTTGATTTACATAAACCACAAATTAAAATCAATGTTAGTTACAATTTAGTCATCCTTAATTTTAGATCAAAAGCAAAGTAGTTGTGCTTGACTATTGATTTTATTAGACTGTTTTATCTTATAACAGCTCATCTGTATCACATATGGAACACCTTATATGTTTACTTTTAGATTCTACATCAACCCAAAGAAATCTCCTTTGTCCAAATTATTATCATCTAGAACAATTATGAATTCCAAGGGATTCTTATAGCTATAATAAAATGAATTTAAGTATGCAAATAATGAAGCATATTTATGGCAATAATAATTCTAAGAAATAATTTTTTTTAATTACACAAGTTGGCTTAATTTTTCTTAAAATGGAAGAATAAACCATTAAATGAATAAAATGGTTAAGGTAAGAGCAGAAATGTGATTTAGGAAACAGTATAGAAGTTAGACTTTTCTGAATATACCCTGTTTTGTAGATTTGACATTGGCAGCATGAAAAGTTTTACATAATTATAAAACAAAACTGAATTAAAAAAAAAAAATCCCTGTAAACCATGAACAAAGTAGAACAAATAAGTTTGAGTTGGTGAACAAAGCAGAAGGGAAATATTTTAAGTGGACTTGAAGCACAATAATTTGATTATACATCCCTATTGGAAAAAAAATAGCTGGGTAAAAGAAACAGCTTTTAGTAGTATTGCCAGTAATAATTGACATCTTTACTCTAAAATAAATACATGAAATGTATTAATGTTTACGAACTAAGATTTTTTAGTTTAAGAGAAAAATTAGAACATAATACATAAAAGATAAGTAAGACCCCCACAATCCTAAGTTTAAACTGGAAATATTAGTATAATTCTTAATATATTTTATCTTTTAAAATGTATATATTGGAAGGACTCCGGCAAGATGGCGGTCTAGGCAGAAGCACCACGCCGTCCCTCCACAACAAAGATCC
>NW_004444065.1:6864452-6869510 GCF_000243295.1 Trichechus manatus latirostris
ATAAAATAAAATAAAATGTATATATTGTATGGCTCTGTTCACTGAAAAATATCTGGATGGAGCTTGAAGACACTGTGCTGAGCAAAATAAGCCAATGACGAAAGGACAAATATTGTATGATCTCACTTATATAAAAAGACAAGAAAAGGTAAATGTATAGAGACAAAGTTTATTAATGGTTACCAGAGGAGGAAAGGAGGAGGAAAACAGGGTTAACGGTGATGGAAAAACTGTATTGATTAAGGATATTGCAGAGCTGATTATTGTAACTGCTGTCAATAAGTTGTACACCTGTAAAAAGTTGAGTTGGTAAAGGTTGTGTGATAGATATATTTACAATGACAAAAAAAAAAAGAGTAGCCGCTGAATCTGCCTATGTGCAACCAAAACACCTCATGGAATTTGGTTCCTTGTTTTGAAGGTTTAGGGTCATGGCTTCATGGGACATTCCAGTTAATTGGCCTAATAACATGTTTAGTGCTTCTGTTTTACCTCCTAGTTTGTTGTGTAGTGCCTGGGGTGTTAATAGCTTGCAGGTGTCCATTCAAGGTACAACAATTGGTCTCTATTCACGTAGAGCATCAGAGGAAGGAGAGTCAGGAAAAAGAGGAGGATACGGAAATGTGCAGCTAATTGCCTCAGAACAACTGCTTCCTTTGCAATGAGATCAGAAGAACTGGATGTTGCCTGGCTACTATTACTAAACATAGTGTTTTTTTTTTTTTAGAAGTAAGTACTATTTTATTTACAAATTTTTATTTGGAAATAATGGCATTTACTTTCAGTTGTACTGTTGGTTGTTTTTAAATATATTTGTTAACTATGGTTGAAATTGACAGACATGCCAAAAGTAGTACATTACACTACTTTTTTGACAAGGTAAAATGTAATGGAAGCCATTGCAAAGAAAAAAGCACATGGTGATATTTTCATTGGTAATATTGTAATACAGTGCAATGTTCTATAATTGCAATCAAGTCAAACAGATTGATAGTACTATTCAAATATATAGTCTCATTGTATTTGAGTATTCCACAACGCCTCCCTCTGGGTTGTTTTTTTTATTGTTGTAATTAAATGAAGTTTACATTTCAAGTTCGTCTCCCATACAGAAATTTTTTAACATACATTGTTATGAGACCCCAACCGCTCACCCCATTCTGTGACAGCACACCCCTCCCCTCCGCCCCTGATTCCCCATGACCATTCAACCAGTTCCTAACTCTCTCTGCCTTCCCCTCTCACTTCTTGACAGAAGCTGCCCCTTTGGTCTTTTGTATCTACTTGTCTAAGAGGCACACTCTTCACAAGTATCACTTTAAGTCCCACAATCCAGTCCAATCCCTGTCTGAAGAGTTGGCCTCGGAAATTGTTTTAGTTCTGGGGTGATAGAGAGACCAGGGGCCATGCTTTCCAAGGCGCCTCCAGTCTCAGTCAGACCATTAAGCCTGGTCTTCTTACTAGAATTTGAGATCTGCATCCCATCGTTCTACTGCTCCATCAGGGACCCTCTGTTGTGTTCCCTGGCAGGACATTCATTGGTGGTAGCCAGGTACCATCTAGTTCTTATGGTCTCAGGCTGATGAAGTCTCTGGTTTATGTGGCTCATTCTGTCTCTTGAGCTAATACTTTCCTTGTGTCTTTGGTATTCTTCGTTTTCCTTTACTCCAAGTGGTTGGGACAAATTGAGGCATCTTAGATGGCCGCTTGCAAGCTTTTAAGACCCCAGACACCACTCACCAAAGTAAGATGCAGAACATTTTCTTAATAAGCTTTGTCATGCCAATTGACCTAGATATCCACTGAAAGCATGGTCCCCAGACCCCGCATCCCTGCCCCTGCTACTCTGTCTCTCAAAGTATTTGATTGTATTGAGGAAACTGCTTAGCTTTGGTTTAGTCCAGTTGTGCTGGCTTCTCCTGTAGTGTGTGCTGTCCTTCCCTTCACATAAGATGATTCTTATCTACTATCTACTTAGTGAATAACACTCACCCTCCCTTCCCACCCCCGTAACCATCAAAGAATGTTTTCTTCTGTGTTTAAACCTTTTCTTGAGTTCTTCTAATAGTGGTCTTATACAGTATTTGTCCTTCTGTGACTGAATAAATTCACTCAGCATAATAAGTTCCAGCTTCCACCAAGTTATACGATGTTTCACAGCTTCATCATTGTTCTTTATCATCGTGCAATATTCCATTGTGTGGATATAGCATAGTTTGTTTATCCATTCATCCATTGATGGGCATTTAGGTTTTTTTCCATCTTTTTGCTATTGTGAACAGTGCTACGATGAACACGGCTGTGCATATATCTATTTGTGTGACGGCTCTTGTTTCTGTAGCATATATTCCAAGGAGCGGGATATCTGGATCATATGATACTTCTATTTCTAGCTTTTTAAAGAAGTGCCAAATCGATTTCCAAAGTGGTTGTATCATTTTACATTCCCACCAACAGTGTATAAGTGTTCCAGTCTCTCCACAACCTCTCCAGCATTCGTTATTTTGTGTTTTTTGGATTAATGCCAGCCTTGTTGGGGTGAGATGATATTTCAATGTAGTTTTGATCTGCATTTCTCTAATGGCTAATGATCATGAGCATTTCTTCATGTGTCTGTTAGCTGCCTGAATATCTTCTTTGGTGAAGTGCCTGTTCATATCCTTTGCCCATTTTTTAATTGGGTTATTTGTCTTTTTGCTGTTGAGGTTTTGCAGTATCTTGTAGATTTTAGAGATTAAATGCTTATCGGACTTGTAGCCAAAATTTTTTTCCCAGTCTGTATGTTGTCTTTTTACTATTTTGGTGAAGTAAAACCTTACTTTATATTCTTACTCTTCAACTGTGCCATGAACTATGTCAGCATAAGAGAGGTTATACATCATAAGAAGAGGAAAGAGCATGAGTATGCCTCAGACCGATGCAAGAAAGTAATTCTTTTAGTTCAAAAAAGTGAAATTAATCTACATTTCCAGGAGCATGTTTGTGTTAAACATTAAGGATCAATAACCCAGGAAAGATGGCATTGTGTCTGATTACGGAGGGCCTCAAATATATTTGGCCTTTATCCTGTTAATTTTGGAGAGTTGTTCAAAGCTTTGTTGTCACTCAACAAAGGTTCAGTGGACAATTGGTAGACAATTCTACCAACTGGTTAGAAAATAATTGATGGAGGGTAGGATGGCATATAGAAAAAACAAAGTTGATCATATATTGAAATTAGGAAGCAAGAGGATGGGTATAGTGAGTTATACTTGATTATAATTATATTTGAAATTGTCATAATAAAATCTTAGAAGTGTATATTTAAAAATGACTCTTAGACGTTAAATGGGATTAAATAAATAATTCATCAGCTGTTAATAAGTTGGGAAAATACTATATTACAATATTTGATAAAATAATTAAAAGAACCCAAAACAAAACAAAACAGCAAAGAGGTATGGTTAAAGAGAGAGAGGTAGATGAAGAAACATGGTATCCAGACAAGGTGTTACAAGATGGCACTTAAGATGTAATTTCAAAGGGCAAAGAAGGGAGAGAAAAGCTGAGAAGAGAACAAAGTATGATAGGGTAGTCGTACGTTTACAGCAAAATTAGTCTGGATATAGCCTGAAGAAGGAGTCTGATGGCAGGAATCTGAGACAAGAAAAACATCTAGGAGGCAATTACAATAATCTAGACAAGTGATGATAAGAGCTGAATAAGACGAAAGTATGGAAAGAAAAAGATTAATATAAGCCAGTTTATTAAAATTTATTAGAAAGAATACATTCTAAAAATCGAATTATTCCCCTTTGCATGTACAACAACTTTAAAATTTGAAAGACCATTGGAGGTCATTTAAACAAGTAAGCATTTAAGGAAGAGCTGCTACGTGGTAGTACAGCATGAACAACTCCTCTGATAGGAAGATCACTAATTCCTTTGTGTATTCATTCCTTTTTTGGGCTTTCTTCCTCAGAACTAAGAAAACTCCCCTCAGTCCTAGTTCTTTTCTGAGAAATCACAGAAGAAACACAAACTTTTTCTACATGACTGTCCTTCAAATATTTTCGAACAGTTTTTGTGTCCTGTAGTTAGCTTCACTCTATAATGAACCTCTCCAGTTGCAGACAGTTTTTTATTTTTGTTGAACATTTTATCGTTTAATAACAGATACTGAAAAATTCAAACATGATATGATTTTAAGTGCTGAAAATAGCATATAAGCAAAAAAATTCTCCTTATGCTTCTGTGACTATCGTAAACTGTAACTTGGGTGGCACAAACAGTTTGTACTTGACTGCTAACTGAAAAGTTGGGGGTTTGAACACACCCAGCAGCACTGTAGAAGAAAAGCCTGGTGATCTGCTTCTGTAAAGAATACAGCCAAGAAAATCCCATGGAGTAGTTCTACTCTGTAACACATGGGGTTGCCATGAGTCAGAATCAACTAAACTGTGATGGTTTTTCCATATGTGCTGTGAATTGGCTTGCATTTCTGTCATAATACTTCATATTTTACAGCTATATGTATTTCATATTCCATGTAAAGAGTTTTAGAAAACGTAATTTCATCAAGGATACCTTAGCTAAAACATAATACTGTAACATGGTATCATTGCATTATTTACAAAAAATGTAACAAATATATTATCATTTTCAGTCATAGTATACCCCATGTCATAAAATACAAATAATTTTTCCTATTGCAATTCATTAAGAGAACAATCACACAATCATAAAAACTAGAAGTGAGTATTCTTGAGACGATCTCTAAATTCAAGTGGAATATACTCAAAATCGTGCTTTGGCTCTTGTGGACTTGTTCTAATTTTCTTCAGCTTCAACTTGAACCTGCATATGAGCAATTAATGGTCTGTTCCACAGGCCCCTGGCCTTGTTCTGATTTATGATATTGAACTTTTCCATCATCTCTTTTCACCGATGTAGTTGATTTGATTCCTGTGTATTCCATCTGGCGGGGTCCATTTGTATAGTTGCCGTTTATACTGCTTAAAAAAAGTATTTGCTATGAAGAAGTAGTTGCTCTTTCAAAATTCTATCTATAGATATATA
>NW_004444065.1:6869995-6907623 GCF_000243295.1 Trichechus manatus latirostris
AGACTACAGCCTTCGGTATGGATTACAGCTAAACATAAAGAAAGCAAAAATCCTCACAACAGGACCAATAAGCAACATCATGATAAATGGAGAAAATAATGAACTTGTCAAGGATTTCATTTTACTTGGATCTACAATCAACGTCCATGGAAGCAGCAGTCAAGAAATCAAAAGATGTATTGCATTGGGCAAACCTGTTGCAAAAGATCTCTTTAAGTTTTAAAAAACAAGGATGTCATCTTGAGGACTGAGATGCACCTAACCCAAGCCACATATTATCAGGAAGGACCAGTCCCTGGAGAAGGACATCATGTTTGGTAAATAAGAGGGTCAGGGAAAAACAGGAAGGTGCTCAACGAGATGGATTCACACAGTGGCTGCACCAATGGGCTCAAGTATAACAACGATTGTGAGGATGGTGCAGGACCAGGCAGTGTTTCGTTCTGTTGTACATAGGGTGGCAATGAGTTGGAACTGACTTGACTGCACCTAATAACAACAGCAATTAACCCAATATTTCCATGGTAAATATGAGTAAGCTGCTGTCTATAAAACTGTTTTCCCCAAGGTCTCATGGGTAGTTAAAAGCAAAACTGGATTAGGAGGATATATCTTAACTTACAGTCTTGCATTTCCTATTATACGCTTCAGTTGGACCTTAGTAGATCTTCTCCACCATTCATCAGGAGTGATATCACGATGGAGTTTACCATCAGTTAGGGTAGGCTGAATATGTCACCTGTAAAGTGCAGGCAAGGGAAAGCTCCAAGAATTTACACAATTTAGATGACTAGATTTCTGCTTCTTAAGGCTAAGGACAGAATTCTGGGAGGTCAGGTTAAAGCTTCTTATATACATAATTAGGACTAGATCAAGATGTGATCTCCAGCATGATTCTTATAATCAAGGTCATATTTTCCAACTACAAATCCTTCTTTGTTTCCCACTTTCACATTCCAATCGCCAGTAATTATCAATGCGTATTGATTGCATGTTTGATAAATTTCAGACTGCAGAAGCTGGTAAAAATCTTCAATTTCTTCATCTTAGTTGTTGGTGCATAAATTTGAACAATAGTCATATTAACTAGTCTTCCTTGAAGACATATGGATATTATTATTGACAGAGTTTTACTTCAAGATAGATCTTGAAATGTTCTTTTTAACGATGAATCCAACAATATTCCTCTTCAAATATTTAGAGACAATTTTGAGAATAAATTTGGCTCATTGAACACTAATGACTGAAGACCAGATGAGTTGTGGAATGACATCAAGGACATTATACATGAAGAAAGAAAGAGGTCATTAAAAAGACAGGAAAAAAAGAAAAGACCCAAATGGATGTCAGAAGAGGGTCTCCTTCTTTTTCGCTGACCCTCTACTTTACCAAGTATGGTGTCCTTCTCCAGGGACTGGTCCCTCATGATAACATGTTCAAAGTATGTGAGATAAAGTCTCACCATCCTTGCTTCTAATGAGCATTCTGGCTTTACTTCTTCCAAGACAGTTTTGTTCATTTTTCTGGCATCCATGGTATACTCAGTATTCTGTGATAACACCATAATAATTCAAAGGCATGAATTCTTCTTTGGTCTTCCTTATTCATTATCCAGCTTTCACATGCATATAAGGAGATTGAAAACACCATTTCTTGGGTCAGGCACACCTTAGTCCTCAAAGTGACATCTTTGCTTTTTAACACTTTAAAGAGGTCTTTTGCAGCAGATTTGCTCAATGTAACGCATCGTTTGTTTTCTTGACTGCTGCTTCCATGGACGTTGTGAATCCAAGTAAAATGAAATCCTTGACAACTTCAGTCTTTTCTCCATTTATCATGATGTTGCTTATTCCTCCAGTTGAGTGGGCTTTTGTTTTCTTTATTCATAGGTGTAATACATACTGGAGGTCATGGTCTTTGATCTTCATCAATAAGTGCTTCAAGTCCTCTTAACTTTCAGTTAAGCAAGTTTGTATTATCTGCATGTCAACGCTTGTTGATGAGTCTTCCTCCAATCCTGATATCATAGGATATATTATTGATATAACCTATCTTCTCAGATTATTTGCTCACTATACAGATTGAATAAGTATGGTGAAAGATACAACCCTGATGCACAACTTTCTTGACTTTAAAGCACGCAGTTTCCCCTTGTTCTATTCGAACGACTGCCACTTGGTCTTTGTAAAGGTTCCTCATGAATACAATTAAGTTTTTTGGAATTCCCATTCTTCGCAATGTTATCCATAATTTGTTATAATCCCCACAGTTGAATGCCTTTGCAGTCAATAAAACACAGGCAAGCATCCTTCTGGTGGTCTCTACTTTCAGCCATGATCCATCTGACTTTAGCAATATATCCCTTGTTCCATGTCCTTTTCTGAATCTGGATAGAATTTCTGGCAGTTCTCTGTCAATGTACCGCTGCAACAGCTTTTGAATAATCTTCAGCAAAATTTTCCTTGTGTGTGATGTTAATGATATTGTTTGATAATTTCCACATTCTGTTGGATCATTTTTCTTTGGAATGGACACAAATATAGATCTCTTTCAGTTGATTGGCCAGGTAGCTGTCTTCCAAATTTCTTGGCATAGACGAGTGAGCACCTCCAGTGCTGCATCCGTTTGTTGAAACGTCTTTATTCGGTCAACTCCTGGTGACTTTTTTTTTTTTTGCCAATGCCTTCAGTGTAGCTTGGACCTCATCATCCAGTACCTTCAGTTCTTGATCATATGCTGACTCCTGAAATAATTGAATGCTGACCACTTCTTTTTGGTAGAGTGACTCTGTATATTTCTTCCATTTTCTTTTGTTTCTTCCAGCATCGTTTAATAATTTCACTGCAGAATCCTTCAAAATTGCAACTCAAGCCTTGAATTTTTTCTTCAGTTCTTTCAGCTTGAGAAATGCTGAGCGTGTTCTTCCCATTTGGTTTTCTCTCCAGGTCTTTGCACATTTCATTACAATACTTCACTTTGTCTTCTCGAGTCGCCCTTTGAAATCTTCTATTCAGCTCTTTTTCTTCATCATTTCTTCCATTCCCTAAGCTACTCTCCAATCAAGATCAAGTTTCAGGGTCTATTCTGACATCCTTTTTGGTTTCTTGGTGTCTTTTGTTTTTAATGACCACTTGATTTGTTCATGTATGATGTCCTTGATGTCATTCCACAACTCATAATTTCGTCATATCTACTCTTGAGATGATCTTTAAATTCAGGTGGGATATACTCAAGGTTGTACTTTGGCTCTTGTGGACTTGTTCTAATATTATTAAACTTCAGCTTGAACTTGCAGAAGATCAATTGATGATCTGTTCCACAGTCAACCCCTGGCCTTGTACTGACTGATGATATTGAGCTTTTCCATTATGTCTTTCCACAGATTTGATTTCTGTGTATTCCATCTGGAAAGGTCCACTTGTATAGTTGCCATTTATGTGGTTGAAAAAAGGTATTTACAATGAAGAAGTCATTGGTCTTGCAAAATTCCATCATGTGCTCTCTTGCGTTGTTTCTATTGCTAAATCCATATTGTCTAACTTCCAATCCTTCTTCTTTTTTTCAGGCTTTCTCATTCCAATCGCCAGTAATTATCAATGTGTCTTGATTGCATGTTTGATCAATTTCAGATTGCAGAAGGTGGTAAAAATATTCAATTTCTTCATCTTTGACCTTAGTGGTTGGTGCTTAAATTTGAATAATTAACTGGTCTTCCTTGTAGGCATATAGATACTATCCTAACACTGACAGCGTTGTACTCCAGGATAGACCTTGAAATGTTCTTTTTGATGATGAACGTGATACCATTCCTCTTCAATTCATCATTCCTGGCATAGTAGACTATATGGTTGTCTGATTCAAAATGGCCAATACCAGTCCATTTCAGCTCACTAATACCTAGGATACAGATCTTTATGCTTTCCATTTCGTTTTTGATGACTTCCAATTTTCCTTGCTTCATACTTCATAAATTCCACCTTCCTGTTATTAATGGATGTTTCCAGCTGTTTCTCCTCATTTTGAGTCGTGTCACATCAACAAATGAAGGTCCTGAAAACTTGACTCCATCCACTTCATTAAGCCTGACTCTACTTTGAGGAGGCAGCTCTTCCCCAGTTGTATTTTGAGTGCCTTTCATCCTGAGGGGCTCATCTTCTGGCACTATATCAGACAATGTTCTGCTGCTACTCATAAGGTTTTCACTGACCAGTTTTTCCAGAAGTAAACTGCTAGGCCCTTCTTCCTACTCTGTCTTAGTCTGGTAGCTCCACTGAAACTTGTCCACCAAGGGTGACCTTGCTAGTATTTGAAATACCAGTGGCAAAGCTTCCAGTATCACAGCAACACACAAACCTCTACGGTACAACAAACTGAGAGACACATGGTGTTTATTTCACTTTGGTAAATGACATTTTAGCCAAGCAAATTTAATTATCTATGTTTCTATGTGTTTTTATTATTTCATCAATGAAAAATTCATTTTTAACTTTAGGTATTATGAGCCCCATTCTGGTACTTAATCTTCTACTATCTCCTCCCATTCTTTTCCCCTCTCTGCATTAGGATATCTCTAATGTGACTATGAGCTTGGAGACTGAAGAAAAGAAAAGATGTCTCCTCCTCTTACTTCAATACTCAGCTTCTACTCCACATGAACAGAATCCCTTTTAAGATTCTTATCAGCTAGAAAGCATTGTAAGTAATCATGTGACTGCTTTGCCTCAACACTAGCTATTATTAAATTTAGCCATGTCGAGTATTCATCCATAAATCTTAAATGCACTGTTTGATTTTTAGACAAATAAGTAATGGATTGACATAAATCAGCAGTAGTTTTCTGAAAGACATTTCCACAAGTGACCTGAAAAAAATTGTCCATAGTCATATACATTTGTGAAAACACACAGAGCTCCTACTTCTTGGAGATTGAGTGCATATTGGCACAGTAGCATGCCAACAGATTATACAGTATGAGAAATCCTTATGTAAATAAAGCCATTTAATTCTTCATATTTTAGTATTTTCTTAACATGTTGGAACATAGAACTCCATTTTATTATTGCATGTTTCTGTTTATGTGTGTGTGTGTTTAAGATTTGTGGGTTTGTTTGCATGATTGTTTTGTCTACATTTTTGGTTTATTTTTCTCCAACCTAATAATACCAGTTTGGGGAACACTGAAATGACATTTTGTCCACTATTGACATCACAGTGAAACATAATCATAGGTATGTATGCAAAGTTAAATAATAACTCTTACTGACATTTTAAGAGTTTACCTTGCTTGGTTTACCATTTGTCTATGCAGTTCATTATTATTCTCCCTCCTGACAATATCTATATGGTATCTGTTGTGTTGTTGTTGTGTGCCATCGAGTCAATTCCAACTCATAGCGACCCTATATGACAGAGTAGAACTGCCCTATAGGGTTTCAAAGGAGCGGCTGGTAGATTCAAACTGCTGACCTTTCGCTTAGGAGCCTGAGCTCTTAACCACTTTGCCACTAGGGCTCCATATGGTATCTAGCCCCTGAGAAAAATTTAATTCTTTCACAGCTACATTTATTTCAATGTAGGCATCTTACTTAAAACCAGGAAAATTTAATCATCATTGTTGAAAAGTGATCTTCTAATCATTTCTAATTTATTTAAGCCTTAAACTGTATTATTTTAAACACTTTTGATGGAAATATGTGTAAACTATATTAAATACTTCCCTTTTTTTCTAACTAAGGACACAGACACTTCTTTTCATTCATAGCCACTTGTTAGACGTTATTAAAACACAGCAGTATCCTCAGGGATATGCAAACATATGTACTATTACAACCGGTTGCCTTTGAGTTAATTCCAACACGAGAATCCCATGTGTGTCAGAGTAGAACTGTGCTCCACAGGGTTTTCAGTGGATGATTTATAGGAAGTAGATCACCACACCTTTTTTCTGAGGTGCCTCTAGGTGGATTCTAACCTCCAAACTTGCAGTTAGCAGTTGAGCACTTTAATCATTTTCACCACCCAGATAATCCCCTTAGGATAATCATTATACGGAGCACTTGGTTACTTATGCCTTTATAAATAATTGCATTTCCTTCTTTTTTAAAAAACTTATTTGCAGTTAAATGCAACTTAGAATGATAAAGAAAAAAATCTTTAAATAAATGAGGTTTTTTTTTGTTTTTCACCGGTTTTACTCCAGCCACAGGAGCAGATGGGAGGGGGAGGTTGGATAGACCAGTACCAGAAGTGAGCTTGTTAGATGTTTGTGTAAAATAAGATTCAAAAGACTTGGAATGAGGACTTCAAAATCTCTCCTATGTGCAAGCAATATAAAAATATTTAATAACCAATATGGTGTGGGCACTAGCTAATGAGCATGAATACCTGGCACAGCACTGAAGTAGGGTTCTGGGGCTCTTTGTCTATGTCCTTGGGCAGCAGCATTATTAGGAGGACTAATTTACCTGCAATACAGGCCAAGGCAGCTGTAGCTGTCAGGGGTGTTTGAGCTATTTATCTATCAGTTTGGAAGTCTTTCAATAAATTAACAGCTACTATTCTCAAACTGGAATCCCAGGATGGTGCAAATGGTTAACACACTTGCCTGCTAACTGAAAGGTTGGACATTAGAGTCTACCCAGAGTTGCCACAGATGAAAGTCTTGAAGATCTACTTCCAAAAACAAGCCATTGAAAACCCTATGGAGCAGAGTTCTATTCTGACACACATGGGCTTGCCATTAAACAAAGTCGTCTCCATGGTAACTGGTCAAGTTCTTTTTTTTTTTTTTTTTTTATAGTCAAACCAGTATGTAGTGTATCAGCTGAATATCAGGCCTGCTTTTATGAACATAAACATGGAGCATGAAGTTAGTGTCATCTGTTTTGATTATTCAGTGGCTAATTTATATATATATGATTGATATTATATTTATCCATAACCCATTGCCCTTGAGTCTATTTTGACTCATGGTGACCCCATACGTTACAAAATAGAACTACTCCTTAGGGTTTTCTTGGTTGTAATCTTTATGGAATCAGATCACCAAGCATTTCTTCCATGGTGCTGCTGGGTGAGTTCAAACCACAAACCTTTAGGGTAGTAGTTAAGTGCAAACTGTTTTGCCACCCACGGGCCTATGTGTATACATCTATGTCTATATCCATATCCACATCTGTGTCTATATGTTATTTCTCAGCTGGCTCTCAGATTAATTTTGAATAGCAGAAGGTATTGAATAAGTGGCCATCAGATATTTCATGCATTTCTAATACTCTTTTATTATTAAGTTTACAATAATGTATTTCTGAAAGACTCTTTCTTATTTAATAATTACAACATTATTGAGAAAATATTATTATGTATAGGTTACCTTTGAGGAAAAAATGCCTTTATCATTATCTGAATAATTGTTTGTATTAAGGATTTTCAAAATACAACCTAATATAACACAAATTACAGACATTACCATTATAGATAAATAACTCTTCACAAATGTTCTTAGTCCAGGGAGAAAATTTATGATAATTAGGTAATCATTATTGCTGATTACTCAGATGAATATTTTCCACATGATCAAAGAGGCCACAGTTTTGAGGTATGAAAGGTGAATAGTTCAGACTGTTGCCTTTCCTAGAGCCTTTAAGGAAAGTTGACACTTCATATCCTAAAGAGAAAGAATAATTTTATAAAGGTGCTGTAGTTTCAAAAAGTAAATTGGTTTTCAGTAGATTACCTTATTTTCTTATGGATTTTGGCATCATACTTCCAAAACTATAGCCAGATTAATAAATGACACACAGTAGAAGAATTTGCTATACTTAAGAAGTAACTTGCTTTCAAACTTGAAGTTAGTAAAAGAAAAGCAAATCACCCTGTGTAATTCAATTAACTATACTCATTGGTATGGCTATAAATAAATTATCATGATCATAATAAATAATTTTCTTGTTTGCTTTAGTCCTGTTCTTACTATATGGCAGTGTTTACATGCACAAGGATAAAACAGTTCTGAAAAACTACTTTACCATATTTTATGAATACTAAAAATCTTAGATCATCCATATGACTATGTGAAATTAATCAAGCCTCATACATAGTAGTTATCTTGATATCTTGAAATAGAAATAAGTTGTGTTAACTTTTGAACAACAATATAAAAAGAATTCTTTTTGAACTGTATGTATACATATTCATCACAAACCTACAACCTGAACATTATCCTTCTCTAAACTTAAATTCTTATTTATTCACGGTAAGTGTTTAGTTAAATATTAAATTTCATTTAATATTTTTTAACAAATGGTAGTCATTTGCTAATACAAATAAAAATTCCTGTGTTCAACTTCTACTTTCTAATAAATATGACCCATGACATTTGATTGTCGTTGTTGTTAGATGCCATTGAGTCAATTCCAACATATAGCAACCGTATGCACAACAGAATGAAACACTGCCCTGTGCTGCGCCATCTTCACAATTGTTGTTATGCTTGAGCCCATTGTTGAAGCCACTGTGTCAATCCATGTACTTGAGGGAATTCCTCTTTTTCAATGATCTTCTACTTCACCAAGCAAGATATCCTTTTCCAGGGACTAGTCCCTCCTGACAACATATTCAAAGTTTGTGAGACATAGTCTCACCATCCTTGCTTCTAAGGAGCATTCTGGCTCTATTTCTTCCAAGACAGATTTGTTCGTTCTTTTGGCAGTCCATGGTATATTCTATTTTCTTCACCAACACCATAATTCAAAGTCATCAATTCTTCTTCGGTCTTCCTTATTCATTGTCCAGCTTTTGCATGCATATGAGGCAATTCAAAACACCATGGCTTGGGTCAGGTGCACCTTAGTCTTCATGGTGACATCTTTGTTTTCTAATACTTTAAAAAAGAGGTCTTTTGCAGCAGATTTGCCCAATGCAATTACATTAGATAGTAACACTATTTAATGATTTCATTTTTTAAATTAAGAATTACTCTATGAAATTAAAAGTATTTGATTCTTTCCCCTACAATTGATTTGAGGCACCTAACTCACTAAGGTCTTAAAAAAATCGGTCAAGCCGAATTAGCCTAATTGAAAAATGAATGCCTATGAGAGGTCTTACTAGATTAATGTAAAGTCGAGAGTCAGTTTGTAGTACTGTGGTAGGTTTTGTGTTGCTATGATGCAGGAAGTTATACCACCAATATTTCCAATACCAGCAGTGTCACCCATGGTGAACAGGTTTCATCGGAGCTTCCAGACTAAGATAGATAAGGAAGAAAAAATTGACCAATGGAAAACTTATGAATATCAGTGGAACAATGTGTGGTATAGTGCCTGAGGACGAGCCTCTCAGGTTGGAAGGTACTTTCAATACTACTGGGGAAGAGCTGCCTCCTCAAAGTAGAGTTGACCTTAATGACAAGCTTTTGGGACCTTCATTTGCTGATGTGGCACTACTCAAAATGAGAAGAAACAGCTGCAAACATTCATTAGTAATCAGAGCATGGAAAGTATGAAGTATGAATTTAGGAAAACTGGAAGTCATCAAAAATGAAATGCCCCACAAAAAGACTGATGTTCTAGGCACAAGTGAGCTTAAAATGGACTGATATTTGCCATTTTGAATCAATGGTCTACTATGCAAGGAATGACAAAATGAAGAGGAAATAGCATGGCATTCTTTGTCAAAAACAACATTTCAAGATCTATCCTAAAGTACTACGCTGTCAGTGATAGGATAATATTCATATGCATACAAAGAAGATAAGTTAATACAACTAATATTCAAATTTACACTCCAAATCTAATGCCAAAGATGAGGAAATTGAAGATTTTTACCAACTTCTGCAGCTTGAAATTGATCAAACATGCAATCAAGATGCATTAATAATTACTGCTGGTTGGAATGTGAAAGTTGGAAGCAAAGAAAGATTGGTAGTTGGAAAATACAGCCTTGGTGATAGAAATGATGCTGGAGAGCTCATGATAGAATTTTGCAAGACCATCAACTTCTTCATTGCAAATACCTTTTTTCAACAACATAAACAGCAACTATATATGTGGTCCTCACCAGATGGAATACACAAGAATCATATCGACTACATCTGTGGAAAGAGGCGATGGAAAAGCTCAATATTATCAGTCAGAACGAGGCCAGAGGTTTACTGAGGAACAGACCATCAATTGCTCATATGTAAGTTCAAGTTTAAGCTGAAGAAAATTAGAACAAATTCACGAGAGCTGAAATATGACCTTGACTATATCTCACTTGAATTTAGAGATCATCTCAATAATAGATTTGAGGCACTGAACACTAATGACCAAAGACAAGACAAGTCATGGAATGACATCAAGGACATCATACAGGAAGAAAGCAAGAAGTCATTAAAAAGACAGGAAAGAAAGAAAAGACCCAAATGGATGTCAGAAGAGACTCTGAAACTTTCTCTTGAACATGGAGTAGCTAAAGCGAATGGAAGAAATGATGAAGAACTGATCAGAAGATTTCAAAGGGCAGCTCAAGAAGACAAAGTAAAGTATTACAATGAAATGTGCAAAGATCTGGAGTTAGAAAGCCAAAAGGGAAGAACATGCTAGGCATTTCTCAAGCTGAAAGAACTAAAGAAAATATTCAAGCCTTGAGTTGCAATAGTGAAGGATTCTACAGGTAAAATACTGAACGAAGCATGAAGCATCAAAAGAAGATGGAAGGAATACACAGAGTCACTGTACCAAAAAGAAATGGTCGACGTTCAATCATTTCAGGAGGTAGTCTATCATCGTAAATGATGGTATTGAAAGAAGAAGTCCAAGCTGCACTGAAGGCATCGTCAAAAATCAAGGCTCCAGGGATTGACAGAATATGAACTGAGATAATTCAACAAACAAATACAGCGCTGGAAGTGCTCACTTGTCTAAACCAGGAAATTTAGCAGACAGCTACCTCTCCATCCCACCAGAAGAGATCCATGTTTGTGACCATTCCAAAAAAAGATGATCCAACAGAATGCAGAAATTATCTAACAATATCAGTAATATCACTCGCAAATAAAACTTTACTGAAGATAATTTAAAAATGGTTGCAGCAGTACATCAACAGGGAACTGCCAGAAATTCAAGCCCGATTCAGAAAAGGAATTTGGAACAATGTCTATCGTTGTTTGTCAGATGGATCTTGGCTGAAAGTAGAAAATACCAGAAAGATGTTTACCCATGTTTTACTGACTATACAAAGGCATTCAACTGTGTGGATCATAACAAATTATGGATTTGCGAAGAATAGCAATTCCAAAACACTTAATTGTGCTCATGTGGAACCTGTGCATAGACCAAGAGGTAGTCATTTGAACTGAACAAAGGGATACTGTGTGGTTTAAAGTCAAGGAAGGTGTTAGTTAGGGTGATATCCTTTCACCATACTTATTCAATCTGTATGCTGAGCAAATGATCTGAGAAACTGGACTATATGAAGAAGAACAGGGCATCAGGGTTGGAGGAAGACTCATTAATAACCTGCGATATGCGGAGGACACAACCTTGTTTGCTGAAAGTGAAGAGGACTTGAACCACTTACTGATGAAGATCAAAGACCATAGCCTTCAGTATGTATTGCACCCCAACATAAAACAAAAGTCTTTACAACTGGATCAATAAGCAGCATCATGATAAATGGAGAAAACACTGAAGTTATCAAGGATTTCATTTTACTTGGATCCACAGTCAATGCCCATGGAAGCAGAGTCAGGAAATCAAATGACATATGCATTGGGCATACATACTGCAAACGACCTCTTCAGTGTTAAAAACAAAAGAGGTCACTTTGAGGAGTAAGGTCTGCCTGAGCCAGGTCATATTTTCAATTGCCTTTTATGCATGCGAAAGCTGGACAATGAATAATTAAGATCAAAGAAGAATTAACATCTTTGAATTATAGTGTTGGCAAAAAACATTGAATACACCCATGGACTACCAGAAGAACAAACAGATCTATCTTGAAAGAAGTAGAGCCAGAATGGTCCTTAAAACAAGGATGGCGAATCTTCGTCTCAGGACAAGTTACCACGAGGGACAAGTCCCTAGAGAAGGACATCATGCTTAGTAAAGTAGAAGGTCAGTGAAAAAGAGGAAGACCCTCAAAGCAATGGATTGACACAGTGGCTACAACAAGGGCTCAAGCATTACAACTATTGTGACGAAGGTGTAGGACCGTGCAATGGTTCGTTCTGTCAGACATAGGGTCGCTGTGAGTTGAAATTGACTCGAAGGCACCTAACAACAACAACAACAGGTAGAATGTCTCATTTGTGTGCCTCAAAACTCTCTGGCTATTTCAATGAAAGATTTGATATTAAATAAAATATATAAAGGAAGTAAAATGTTAAAATCCATTTCCATAGTGCCTGACAAAAAACTAACTAGAAGACAGTCTTTCAATTCTTGGGCCAATTTATTTCCTATAAACTTAGTCCTAATTTTATCTTTACATCTCTCAAAAGCCAAAACAAATTGAAGATACTTAAGTTGTTTAATTATCATCATATAAATTTTTAAAAGCATATTTTCTGGAGTGACAACCTTTTGTCCCAATATTGTGATCTAGGTAATTTTTAAACATAGTTTGTCATATAAAAGAAAATGACTCCTCTAATGGACAATATTTTTGACAGGTTTTACAAAAGTTACAAAAATATTCAAAGAAAAATTCTTAGATGATCTTTCCAAAAAAATCTGTTTGTATCAGGAAATAAGTCACCAAAGATTTTCTCTGGGACATAAAATGATACAGATAGATATGTTGTTTTCTAAGGATGAAACTAAAAAAACTAACAAGCAGTTGCTGTCAAGTCAATTCTGGCTCATGGAGACCCCATGTGTGTCAGAGTAGAACTGTGCTCATAGGTTTTTTAATGGCAAATTTTTCTAAAGTAGATTGCCAGATCTTTTTTCCAAGGCACCCCTGGGTGGACTCCAACCTCCAACTTTTCAGTTAGCAGGCTTGCGAGTTAACCGTTTGACCACCCAGTAACTTGAATAATTGGGAGAGAAATTTTAAAAACTTAGAGGATGTAATTTTTGACATGCCACAACCTATTACTCAAATATCAAATATGAACTTTTGGCACATTCTAATTTCATGAATGAATCCTGACAATATCACCTTTATTTTGCCAGCAAATTTTAATTAATTGATTCTCACTCTGCTACTCACACAACAACTAAAACAGAAGTTGTTTTCTTGGTTCTAAACAGAAATACAATGGAAAAAAGGGGTGTGAGGGTGAGCAGAACTAGATTTAGAAACAATGTCACCACCACTGCTAGGCCAGTAGATATAAGAAAATATGTTACAGAGCAGTTTGGCATTAGAGCTCATTAGCATTATACAAGGCTTCCAGAGAGAAATAATGGAACAAAATAATACTTTGCTCTATTTGAGAAATTGTGTAATTTCCATTAAAACAACCTGGTAAAAGTCGGATTTGATGGAGTATAAACCAAAAAAAAAAAAAAACCCATTGCCGTCGAGTCGATTCCGACTCATTGCGACCCTATAGGACAGAGTAGAATTGCCCCATAGAGTTTCTAGGGAGCACCTGGTGGAGTCCAACTGCTGACCTTTTGGTTAGCAGCTGTAGCTCTTAACCACTATGCCACAAAAAATTCCAAGAGAAAAGCGATATTTTGTATTTTCTTCACTCATATGTCCTAAATAGAACAAAATGTCCACAAAGCACAAAATAAATCTTGTAGCTGGCACTTTACCTATAAAAAAAAACTCAACAAATTAGTAAGAAAAAGAATCAGTTTACATATGCTACCCTATCTGTGATGAGGCTGTATTGTATAGTGGGAAGGACAAGGTCTTTTTTATCAGACAGATCTAGGGACATCCTGGTTATGCAGAATTCAAGGCAAATTAAGCTTCACTGAAGCTCAGTGTAGAAGTCAATTTTAGATTAAATTTAAGCTTCCTACCACCGCTGTTGCTGTTAGGTGCCATCGAGTCAGTTGCAACTCATAGTGACCCTGTGTACAACAGAACAAAACACTGCCCAGACTTGTGCCATCCTCACAATTGTTGTTATGCTTAAGCCTATTGTTGCAGCTACTGTGTCAATCCATCTTGTTGAGGATATTCCTCTTTTTTGCTGACCCTCTACATTACCAAGCATGATATCCCTCTCCAGGAACTGATCCCTCCTGATAACATGTCCAAATCATGTGAAACATAATCTCGCCATCTTTGTTTCTAAACAGCATTTGGGTTGTACTTCTTTCAAGACAGATATGCTTTTCGAGGTCCATGGTATATTCAATATTCTTCTCTTATCACCACAAATCAAAGTCATCAATTCTTTTTCACACACACACACACAGATGGAGGGAGTGTCCTGCTGGCTTTCCAGGCATTTTCTGTGGTCCAGGTGTACTTTTGCCCTTGGTTCTGCAAAATAAATTCTCTAATTCTCTGCTTTTAATACATTTCTGCTTCTTGCAGGACATGGCTCTAACTCACATCTTCAGTTTTCTCATGCGTACAGAAGTGATAATGATGCTTACTATCTTGTAGGGCCATTTTAAAATGAAAATAAGATGCTCTACATAAAGGAGCCAGTAGAAATCAATGTAATTAGAAGAGACTTAATAAATATTAGCCATTATTTTCTACTTAGTACCACCTCCTGGAAGGAGTAAAATCCTGTGAAATCAGAATTTAACTCAAAGAATTTTTTTTAAGCCTGAAAGGAGTCTTAGAGCTATGTCTGAGGCTGGAGATAATCTCTTATTTATCTAGTGTTACTAGAAAGTAATCAAATAAAATTTCATTAAATAATATTTTGTAACTCAATCTTATCTTCATTCAAAGAAAACTCCAGTTAAGTAAGTATACATTATTTGTGAAAAGACTTGCATATTTACATACTTAGATTTAAAATTAAAAAACAAAACAAAACAATGTTGGCAAGGATGTGGGGAAGTTGGAACCTCAGTTCATTGTTTCTAGGAATGCAAAATAGCACAGCTGTTGTGGAAAATAGCATGTCTTATCCTCAAAAAACTAAAAATACAACTACCGTATGACCAAGTAATTCCATTCCTGGGTACATATCCAAAAGACTTGAAAGCAGTGATGTGAACAGACATTTGTATGCCAATGCTTATTACAGCATTATTCACAATAGCCAAAAGGTGGAAACAACATAAATGCCCATCAATGGATGAATGGATAAACAAAATGTTGTATATACATACAATGGAATATTACCCAGGCAGAAAGAGAAATGAAGTCTTGATACATGCGACAACAAGGATGGAGCTTGAAGACACTATGCTGAGTGAAATAAGTCAATCACAAAAGGACAAATATATAACTTCACTTATACAAAGACAAGAATAGGCAAAAATATAGAGACCAGAGTTTATTAGTGTTTACTGGGGGTAGCACGGTGGAAGAAAGTGGGTGTTATTGCTTACGGTGCACTGAGTTTTGGTTACAGTGATGGAAAAATGTCATTGATTAAGAGTAGGGTTGCACAGCAATTAATGTAATTGCTGTCAATAAGCTGTGCATCTGTAAAAAATTGAATTGTCATAAGTTGTGTGATAGATATATTCACAATAATAATAAAAAAAGCAGCTGCTGAGGCTGCTTATGTTCAACCAAACACTTCATAGGATTTGGTTTCTTGATTTGGGGGTTTCAGGTCATGGTTTCATGGGTCATCCCAGTTAATAGGTCTAAATACTGTTTAGTGTTTCTGTTCTATCTCCCAGTTCATTGAGTAGTGATGGGGTCTTAAAGCTTCCAAGTGACCATTCAAGGCAGAGCTATTGCTCTCTATTTGCCTAGAGCAAGAAAGGAAGGAGAGTCAGGAATAGGAGGAAGAAATGGAATGTCAGTCTACTTGCACCCATGAACAACTACCTCCTTTACCATGAGAACAGAACTGGATGGTATGTGGCTACCATTGCTGAAGGTTTTGATCAAAGACTTTCTAGAAGAATTGTGATCAAGAGGGAGAAAATGCAGACAGAATATCTTTCTTTTTTTTTTAATTGTTCTTTAAGCTAAAGTTTACAATGCAAGTTAGTCTTTCATACAAAAATTTATATATACATTGTTATGTGACCATTGTTGCTCTCCCTATACTGTGACAGCACACTCCTCCTTTCCACCCTGGATTTCCCATGTCCATTCAGCCAGCTCCTGACCCTCTCCGTCTTCTCATCTCAACTCTGGACAGGAGCGGCCAATTTAGTTTCATATATCTACTTAAGCCAGGAAGCTCACTCTTCTCACAATTTATGTCCCATACTCCAGTCTAATCTTTCTCTGAAGAGTTGGCCTCTGGAATGGTTTTAGTTTTGGACTAACAGAGAGTCTGGGGGTCATGTCTTCTGGGACCCCTCCAGTCTCAATCAAACCATTAAGTCTGGTCTTCTTACCAGAATTTGAGTTCTGCACCCCACTTTTCTCCTGAACCATCAGGGACTGTCTGTTGTGTTCACTGTTAGGGCTGTCTTTGGTGGTAGCCGTGCACCATCTAGTTCTTCTGGCTTCAGGCTGATGAAGTGTCTGGTTTATGTGGCCTTTTCTGTCTCTTGGGCTAATACTTTCCTAGTGTCTATGGCATTCTTCATTCTCCGTTACTCCAGGTGGATTGGGACAAATAGATGCATCTTAGATGGCCACTCGCTAAGTTTTAAGACCCCAGAAGCCGCTCACCAAAGAGGGATGCCAAACATTTTCTTAATAAACTTCATTATGCCAATTGACCTAGATGTCCCCTGAAAGCATGGTCCCCAGATCCCTGCCCCTGCTACTATATCTCTGGAAATGTTTGATTGTATTCAGGAAACTTCTTAGCTTTGGTTTAGTCCAGTTGTGCTGACTTCCCCTGTAGTATATATTGTCCCTTCCTTCACCTAAGATAATTCTTGTCTACTATCTAGTGAGCGAATACCACTTTCCCTCACTCCCCACCCTAGTAACCATCAAAGAATGCTTTATTCTGTGTTTAAACCTTTCCTCGAGTTCTTATAATAGTATCCTTTACACTATTTGTCCTTTTGCAACTGATTAAATTCACTCAACATGATGCCTTCCAGATTCCTCCGTGTTATGTTTCATGGATTCGTTGTTTTTTATTGTTGCATAGTATTCCATTGTGTGAATATACCATAATTTGTTTATCCATTCATCCATTGATGAGCACCTAGATTGTTCGCATCTATTTTGCTATCGTGAACACTGCTGCAATGAACATAGGTGTGCCTATATCTATTCAAGTGTTGGCTCATATTTCTGTAGGATATATTCCAAGGAGCAGGATTGCTGGATCGTATGGTACTTCTATTTCTAGCTTTTAAAGGAAGTGACAAATTGATTTCCAAAGTAGTTCTACCATTTTACATTCCCAACAACAGTGTATTAGTGTTCCAGTCTCTCCACGACCTCTCCAACATTTATTATTTTGTGTTTTTTTGATTAATGCTAGCTTTGTTAGGATGAGATGGTATCTCATTGTAGTTTTGATTTGCATTTCTCTAATGACTAATGATCGTGAGCATTTTCTCATATGCCTTTTAGCTGCCTGAATGTCTTCTTTGGCCAAGTGTCTGTTCATATCCTTTACCCATTTTTTAATTGGGTTATTTGTCTTAGCGTTGTTGAGGTTTTGCAGTATCTTGTAGATTTTAGAGATTAGACGCTGATTGGATTTGTCATAGCCAAAATTTTTTTCCCAATCTGTAAGTTGTCTTTTTACTCTTTTGGTGAAGTCTTTTGATGAGCACAAGTGTTTGATTTTTAGGAGCTCCCAGTTATCTAGTTTCTCTTCTGGTGTTTGTGCATTGTTACTTATGGTTTGTATCCTATTTATGCTATGTATTAGGGCTCCTAGCATTGTCCCTATTTTTAATTCCATGATCTTTATCTTTTTTGATTTTATATTTAGATATTTGATCCATTTTGAGTTAGTTTTTGTGCATGGTGTGAAGTATGGGTCTTGTTTCAGTTTCTTGCAGATGGATATCAAATTATGCCAGCACCGTTTGTTAAAGAGACTGCCTTTTCCCCAATTAACAGACTTTGGGCCTTTGTCAAATATCAGCTGTCATAAGTGGATGAATTTACTTCTGAGTTCTCAATTCTGTTCCGTTGGTCTATGCATCTGTTGTTGTACCAGTAGCAGGCTGTTTTGACCACCCCGACGGTATAATAGTTTCTAAAATAAGGTAGTGTGAGACCTCCCACTTTGTTCTTCTTCATTAATGCTTTACTTATCTGGGGACTCTTCCCTTTCCATATGAAGTTGGTGATTTGTTTCTCCATCTCATTAAAAAATGCCATTGGAATTTGGATCTGGATTGCAATGTATCTATAGATGGCTTTGGGTAGAATAGACTTTTTCACAATATTGAGTCTTCCTATCCATGAACAAGGTATGTTTTTCCACTGATGCAGGTCTCTTTTGGTTTCTTGCAGTAGTGTCTTGTAGTTTTCATTGTATAGGTCTTTTATGTCTCTGGTTAGATTTAGTCCTAAGTATTTTATCTTCTTAGGGGCTATTGTAAATGGTATTGATTTGGTGCTTTCCTCTTCGAAGTTCTCGTTGTTGGTGTAGACGAATCCAACTGATTGTTTTATGTTTATCTTGTATCCTGATACTTTGCTGAAATCTGTTAGTTTCAGTAGTTTTCTTGTGGATTCTTTGGGCTTTTCTGTATATAAGATTATATCATGTGCAAATAGAGATACTTTGACTTCTTCCTTACCAATCTGGACGCACTTTATTTCTTTTTCAAGTCTAATTGCTCTGGCTAGGACCTCCAGCAAAAAAGTAGTGATAAAGGGCATGCTTGTCTGGTTCCCGTCCTGAAGGGGAATGCTTTCAGACTCTCTCAATTTAGGATGATGTAGGCTGTTGGCTTTGTATAAATGCCCTTAATTATGATGAGGAATTTCCCTTCTTATTCCTATTTTGCTGAAAGTTTTTACCATGAATGTGTATTGGACTTTGTCAAATGCCTTTTCTGCATCAATTGATGAGATCATGTGGTACTTGTCTTTTGTTTTATTAATGTGATGGATTACATTGTTTGTTTTTCTAATATGGAACAATCCCTGCATACCTGGTATAAATCCCACTTGATCATGGTGAATTATTTTTTTGATATGTTGCTGAATTTTACTGGCTAGAATTTGTTGAGGATTTTTACATCAGTGTTCATGAGGGACTTTGATTTGTAATTTTCTTTTTTTGTGGTGTCTTTGCCTGGTTTTGGTATCAGGGATATGCTGTCTTCTTAGAATGAGTTTGGGAGTATTCCATCATTTTCTATGCTCTGAAATAGCTTTAGTAGTAGTAGTAGTAGTGTTAACGTTTCTCTGAAAGTTTGGTAGAATTCTCCAGGGAAACTGTCCAGGCTAGGGCTTTTTTTGTTGGGAGTTTAAATTACCTATCAATCTCGTCTTTTGATATAGGTATATTTAGTTTTTCTACTTCTGTTTGTGTTAGTTTAGGTAGGTAGTGAGTTTCTAGAAATTTTCCCATTTATTCTAGGTTTTCAAATTTGTTACAGTACAATTTTTCATAGTATTCTGCTATGATTCTTTTAATTTCATTTGAGTTTGTTGCAATATCACCCATCTCATTTCTTATTTGGGGTATTTGCTTCCTCTCCTGTTTTTCTTTTGTCAGTTTGGTCAATGATTGATTAATTTTGTTGAACTTTTCAAAAAACCAGCTTTTGTCTCTTAACTTTTTCTATTCTCTATTTCATATAATTCTGCACTGATTCTTATTATTTCCTTTCTGCTGGCATCCGAGGGCTTCTTTTGCTGCTCTCTTTCTACTTGTTCCAGTTGGAGGGTTAATGTTTTGATTTTGGCCTTTTCTTCTTTTTGGATGTGTGCATTTATTGCTATAAACTGAGCTCTGAGTACTGCTTTTGCTGTGTCCCAAAGGTTCTGGCAGGACGTGTTTTCATTCTCATTTGATTCTATGAATTTCTTTATTCCATCCTTAATTTCTTCTGTAACCTAGTAGTTTTTGAGCAAGGTGTTGTTCATTTTCCATGAGTTTGATCTTTTTTCCATTTTGTTTTTCTTTCTGTTATTGATTTCTACTTTAATGTCTTCATGGTCAGAAAAGATGCTTTGTAGTATTTTGATTCTTTGCATTCTGTTAAGGCTTGCTTTATGGCCTAATATGTGGTCTATTCTAGAGAACATTCCATGTGTGTTGGAAAAGAAAGTATACTTGGCTGATGTTGGGTGGAGTCTTCTACATATTTCCATGAGATCAAGTTTGTTGATTGTGGCATTTAGATCTTCTGTGTCTTTACTGAGCATCTTTCTGGATGTTCTGTCCTTCACTGAAAGTGGCATGTTGAAGTCTGCTACTGTTATTGTGGAGCCATCTATCTCTCTTTTCAATCCTGTTAGAGTTGACTTTATGTATTTTGGAGCCTTGTCATTGGGTGGGTAAACATTTATTATGGTTATGTCCTCCTTGTGTATTGACTCTTTAATCATTATATAGTGTCTTCCTTATCCTTTGTGGTGGATTTCACTTTAAAGTCTATTTTGTCATAGATTAATTTTGCCACTTCTGCTCTTTTTAAGTGTTGTTTGCTTGATTTTTTTTTCCATTCTTTGAATTTTAGTTTTTTCGTGTCTTTAAGTGTAAGCTGTGTCTCTTGTAGGCAGCATATAGATGGATCATGTTTTTTTATCCATTCTGCCATTGTCTGTCTCTTTACTGGTGCATTTAGTCCATTTACATTCAGCATAATTATTAATAGGTATGAGTTTAGTGCTGTCATTTCGATGTCTTTTTCTGTGTGTTGTTGCCATTTTCTTTGTTCCACTTAATTTTCTGTGCTGAGTTGTTTTTCTTTATGTATTTTCTTTTCATCATTTTCATTGTTGTTGATTATGTATTTGCTGAGTCTTTATATTTTTCTTTTTTTTATTTTGATGTGTAGAATTGTTAATTTCCTTTGTGGTTACCTTAATATTTACCCTGATATTTAAAGTTTAAACCAGTCTTTTATTTCTTTATATCGCTTGATTTCCTCTCCATAAGAAAAATCTGTGCCTATATTTTTTAGTCCCTCTTTTTTGATTTAATGTTGTCATCTTTTACATATTGCCATCTCTGTTTCCCTATTTTCAGTGTTTTAGCTTTGATTTATGTTTGTGACTTCCTACCTGGGTTGGTATGTGATTGTTCTGTCCTGTGTTCTGGTCTTAGGTTGTTATCTAATGCTATTGATTTTCTAACCAGAGGACTTCCTTTAGTATTTTTTTGTAATTTTGGTTTGGTTGTTGTTCAGTCCCTAAACTTCTGTTTATCTTGAAATGCCCTAATTTCAGCATCATACTTCAGAGACAGTTTTGCTGGATATATAATTCTTGGCTGGTAATTTTTTTTCCTTCAGGGCTTTGTATATGTCATTTCATTGCGTTCTTGCCTGCATGGTTCTGCTGAGTAGTCCGAGCTTAGTCTTATTGACTCTCCTTTGGAGATGACTTTTCGTTTATCCCTAACCACTCATAAAATTGTCTCTTTATCTTTGGTTTTGGCAAGTTTGATTATAATATGCCTTGGTGACTTTCTTTTGAGATTTACCTTATGTGGGTTTCGATGAGCATCTTGGATATTTTCTCATCTTTCACGATATCAGTGAAGTTTTCTGCCAACAAATCTTCAACAGTTTTCTCTGTATTTTCTGTTATTCCGCCATGTTCTGCAATCACTCATAGCTTATTCTTCTTCAAAGAGTCCCACGTAATTCTTAGGGTTTCTTCATTTTTTTAAATTCTTTAATCTGATTTCCCTCAAATAACTTGTTGTCAAATGTTTTATCTTCAGTCTCACTAATTCTGACTTCTATTGCCTCAGTTCTAGTCCTATGACTTTCTATTGAGTTGTCTAATTCTGATATTTTATTGTTAATCTTCTGGATTTCTGATTGCTGTCTCTATAATGTTTCTTGCAGCCTGTTAAATTTATCATTATACTCTAATATTCTTAAGTTCCTCTATTGCTTTGTCTGCTTTTTGCATGATGTCCTTCCTGATCTCTTGAAGAGTTCTGTATAATCTTTTGTATTCTGCCTCCGGAAATTCCAATAAATTCTCTTACTCTGGAGAATTTCTTGATTCTTTATTTTAGGAGCTTGCTGAAGCCATCATGGTCTCCCTCTTTATGTGATTTGATATTGACGGTTGTCTCCAAGCCATCAATAAGTTATTATATTTCTTTTATGTTTTCTTACTGCATCCTAGTTTCTTCTTCTTTTGTTTTGTTTTGATTTGCCCAAATAGGCTGCTCATGAGAGCTAGCCTGATCACTGGTGCTCCTGAAGCTCCAATATCTTGCCACCAAGTAGCCAGACCTGCCACTAAGTATGTGAGTCCAGGAGTCTGCCCACTCCTCCTGTATGGATTCAGCTTAGGTGTCCAGGTAGTTGGCTACCAAGTGTGTGGTGCAGGCTCTCACCTACACTCCTAGACAGGCATGGGTGATTGGTGTAGGCACAGGTATCTGGCTTCCACAAGGGGTCACACGCTGGGCAAGGCAGGAGGCCGAAGGCTGCCCCCAAGTGTCTGGGATGATAGTGTGTCCCTGTTCCCTAGAACATGTAGGTGGATGGGTTTTGCAGTCAAACTATGAGCACCCAATGCTTTTGGCTGTAAGGACTAGGGGCAGCACTTTTTCTGGGTCCTCTGTCATGGGTGGCTAAGTGGCATGAGTGGAGCCACCAGTCAGCCCCCCAATGTAGGCTAAGAACCTGTCCAATGGGCAGAGTAGTGTCAAATGTCATGAACCTGCCACCCCGCAAGTGAAACAGTTGAAGTTAGACTTCAGGTATATACCCTGTTGTACTGTGGTAATGAGGGCCTACATTGTTGAAATGGGCCCAAACAAGTCTATGCAGGGGTGAAAGGCATTCAAAGTCTGTGGACTCCTTATGCCTGTGCCTAGGCAAAAGATCTGTGCCCACCGAGTTTCTGGCTTAGGGGAGCTGCAGAGTGTTTTTTTTATGTTTGTTAAGTTGTTTCCATTTCCAGAGCCGGAGGAATGGCTCAGGGCAATTGATTGGTCCTACTTCTGGCCCAGAGGACGCAGCAATCTCTGCAGCCTTTCCAGTCTGGTGCATAGAGGGGAGGGTGGAGGTAAATGGGAGAGAGTTTTTTCCCTAAGATGACGTTATTTGATCTGTGGGGTAGGCCAGATGCAAGTACTTATCTTTTGCCAATTGAGCAAGTAGACCCTCTGCCACTGGGCTTCTCCTGATGTGGAAGATGTCTCCCGAGCACCACTGCTTACCTTACTGCTCACACAAGCTAACCCAGCCTGAAGGGTGCTGGCTCCCACCGGGTCATGTCTGGCCACTCCTCACTGCTTCTAAACCGTCTGTCCCTCCCCATGCTCTCAGTCCGATTCCTCAAGTTTACCTTTGATGTTCAGAGCTCCTAGATTGTAATATATAATCAATTCACTTTTGGGGGGGTCTTTGTTGTAAAAGAGACAATAGGAAGCGGCTGACTACTCTGCCGTCTTGGCCCCACCTCTCAGACAGAATTTCAAATTCTCATGAACTCTAGACTTTCTGGAGCCACTAAAGCTGGATGACTCCCAAAGCTATCTTCCTGAGATAATCTTTAAAACTTAAACCAAGAATATCCCCTGAAATCTTCTTAAAACCAAACAATAGTTTAGCTTAACTAGAAAAGAACATCTGCCTTGAGCATTGTGATATTTTAAGAACTGTCTATATGGGATCAAACTGACAACAGCAACTTGAAAGATTATACAGGAAATTTAGGGATCAGTATGTTTATGTTAATGCAGGAGGAATAATTCAGAAAAGGAGGACGAGAATGGTTACATACCTTGAAGAATGTAAACAATATCACTGGATTGTACATGTAGAGATTGCCGAATTGGTGTATAATCTGCTGTGTTTATTCTCAACAACAAAAAATAAAATAAATTGTAAAAAAAAAAAAAAGCTAGTCTTGATCTTCAAATATTTTTGATTGGATGCCAAATAATTAATCTGTGAGTGAGTGTATATTAAAAATAAATTTTCTATAATTTTTTTTTAAATGCTTAGTTTTTATCAGTTTCTGTTGTTGTTTTTAGGTGCTGTCGACTCAACTCTGACTCATAGTGACCCTGTGTACAACAGAACAAAAAATAGCTCCATCCTATGCCATCGTCATAATGTTTGTTATGCTTGAGCCCATTTTTGCAGCCACTGTGTCAGTCCATCTTACAGAAGGTCTTCCTTTTTTTTCTGACCCTCTACTTTACAAAGCATAATGTCCTTCTCCAGGGACTGATCCTTACTGATGACATGTCCAAAGAATGTGAGACAAAGTCTTGCCATCCTTGCTTCCAAGGAGCATTCTGGTTGTACTTCTTCCAAAACAGATTTGTTGGTTCTTCTGTCAGTCCACGGTACATTCAATATTCTTCACCAATACCATAATCGAAAGTCATCAATTCTTCTTCGGTCTTCCTTATTCATCGTCCAGCTTTCACATGCATGTGAGGCGATTGAAAACACCATGGCTTGGGTAAGGCCCACCTTATCCTTCAAGGTGACATCTTTGCTTTTCAACATTTTAAAGAAATCTTTTCCAGCAGATTTGCTCAATGTAATGCATTGTTTGATTTCACGACTGCTGCTTCCATGGGTGTTGATTGTGGATCAAAGTAAAATGAAATGCTTGGCAACTACAATCATTTCTCTGTTTATCATGATATTGTTTGTTCTTCCAGTTGTGAGGATTTTTGTTTTGTTTTGTTTTGTTTTTTTATGTTGAGGTGTAATTCATATTGAAAGCTGTGGTCTTTGATTTTCATCAGTAAGTTCTTCAAGTCCTCTTCACTTTCAGCAAGCAAGACTGTGTCATCTGCATAATGCAAGTTGTTAATTAGTAGTCCCGTTCTTCTTTGTATAGTCCAGCTTGTCGATTGTTTGTTCAGCACACAGATTGAATAAGCATGGTGAAAGGATACAACCCTGACATAAACCTTTCCTGACTTTAAACCACATAGCATCTCCTTGTTCTGTTCGAATGACTGCCTCTTGACCTATCTATAGGCTCCTCATAAGCCCAATTAAGTGTTCTGGAATTCCCATTCTTCACAACGTTATCTATAGTTTGTTATGATCCAAACAGTAGAATGCCTTGGTATAGTCAATAAAACACAGGTAAGCATATGTCTGGTATTCTCTGCTTTCAGGTATGATCCATCTGACATCAACAGTGATATCCCTGGTTCCACATTCTCTTCTGAATCCAGCTTGAATTTCTAGCAGTTCCCTGTTGATGTACTAGTGCGATCATTTTTTAATGATCTTCAGCAAAATTTTACTTGGGTGTGATATAAAGGATATCGTTCGATAGTTTCCGCATTTGATTGGATCAACTTTCTTGGGAATAGGCACAAATATGGATCTCTTCCAGTCAGTTGGTCAGGTAGCTCTCTTCCAAATTTCTTGGCATAGACAAGTGAGCACTTCCAGCACTGCATCCCTTCGTTAAAACATCTCAGTTGGTATTCTGTCAGTTCCTGGAGCCTTGTTTTCCTCCAATGTCTTCAGTACAGCTTGGACTTCTTCCTTCAGCACCATCGGTTCTTGATCATATGCTACCTCCTGAAATGATTGAACATTGACCAATTCTTTTTGGTACTATGACTGTGTGTATTCCTTCCATCATCTTTTGATGCTTCCTGTATCTTTCAGTATTTTGCCCATAGAATCTTTCAATATTGAAACTCTTGGCTTGATTTTTTTCTTCAAATCTTTCACCTTGAGAAATACCAAGTATGTTCTTCACTTTTGATTTTCTAACTCCAGGTGTTTGCACATTTCATTCTAACACTTTGCTTCTCGAGCCACCTTTGAAATCTGCTCAGCTCTTTAACTTCATCATTTCCTCTGCTCACTTTAGCTACTCGATGTTCAAGAGCAAGTTTCAGAGTCTCTTCTGACGTTCATTTGGGTCTTTTCTTTCTTTCCTGTCTTTCTAATGACCTCTTGCTTTCTCCATGTACAATGTTCTTGACTTCATTCCACAACTCATCTGTTCTTCGGCCTTGTTCTGACTGATGATATTGAACTTTTCCATTGTCTCTTTCCACAGATATAGTCAATTTGAATTCTGTATAATCCATCCAACCAGGTCCACGTGTATAGCTGCCATTTATGTTGTTGACAAAAGGTATTTGCAATGAAGAAGTCGTTGGTCTGGCAAAATTCCATCATGTGATTTCTGGTATCATTTCTATCACCAGGGCCATATTTTCCAACTACCAATCCTTCTTTATTTCCAACTTTTGCAATCCAAACCCATCGCCGTTAAGGTGATTCTGACTCCAGTCACCAGTAATTATCAGTGCATCCTGATTACATGTTTGATCAACTTGAGACTGCAGAAGTTGGTAAAAGTCTTCAATTTCTTCATCTTTGGCCTCACTGGTTGATGTGTGAATTTGAATAATCGTCATATTAACTGGTATGCCTTGCAAAATCCTTTGCCCTTCAATTGATTCTGAGTCATAGCAACCCTGTAGGACAGAGTAGAAATGTCCCATAGGGTTTCCAAGGAGTGGCTGGTGGTTGCCAAATGCCAGTCTTTTGGTTAGCAGCTGGATTCTTAACCACTGCGTCACCAGGTCTTCCTTGTAGGTGTATGATTATTACCTTATCACTGACCGTGTTGCGCTTCAGGATAGATCTTGAAATGTTCTTTTTGACAATGAATGAAACACCATTCCTCTTGCATTTGTCTTTCCTGGCATAGTAGACCATATAATTTTCTGATTCGAAATGGCCAATACCAGTCCATTCGAGTTCACTAATGCCTAGGATATTGATGTTTATGCTTTCCATTTCATTTTTGACGTTTTCCAATTTTCCTAGATGTCTACTTTGTACATTCCATGTTCCTATTATTAATGGATGTGTGTAGCTGTTTCTTCTCATTTTGAGTTGTTCCACATCAGCAAATGAAGGTCCTTAAAGCTTCACTCCGTCCATGTCATTAAGGTTGACTCTACTTTGAGGCGGCAGCTCTTCCCTAGTCATCTTTTGAGTGCATTCCAACCTGAGGGGCTCATCTTCTGGCACTATATCAAACAGTGTTCTGCTGCTATTCATAAGGTTTTCACTGGATAATTTTTTTTCAGAAGTTGACTGTCAAGTCCTTTTTCCTAGTCTATCTTAGTCTGGAAGCTCCTCTGAACCCAATCTGCCATGGGTGACCCTGCTGATATTTGAATACCAGTGGCATAGCTTCCAGCATCACAGCAACACACAAGACCACACAAAGCAACCAACTGACAGACACATATTAGTTATTAAAGGATCCAATTTCAGTAGAGATTAATTCAGGTTTTAGCTTTCAGTGGAAAAAGTATTTGGACTATGACTTCATTGTGAAACACAATTAACCACCTTTCACTATCTCAAGCAGGCACTGGTACTTTTTTTTTTTTTCTCTGTTAGACGAGTAAGTCCGGTCTTTCTCTTTTTTTATTGTACTTTAGATGAAGGTTTACAGAACAAATAGTTTCTCATTAAACAGTCAGTACACATATTATTTTATGACATTAGTTGACAACCCCATGACATGTCAACCCTCTCCCTTCTCGACCTTGGGAGACCTTTGTTTTTTTCTTGGTCAAATTATACATAGCCAAAACCACACCATTTCAAAAGTTTCTACATGTACAATTCAGTGACATCGATTACTTTCTTGCAGTTGTGCTTCTATTCTCACTATCTTTTTTCCAAATTATTCCATCGCCATTATCTTCAATTCACTGCCCCCTAGGCTTCCCATCCAACCTTTTGAGTTGCTGTTGTCAATTTGATCTCATATAGATAATTCTTTTCTTTTTGTACCTTAGATGAAGGTTTACAGAACAAATAGTTTGTCATTAAACAGTACACATATTGCCCTATGACAATGGTTAACAACCCCACACTGTGTCAACAATGTTCCTTCTCAACTCTTGGGTTCCCTATCACCAACTTTCTTGTCCCCTCCTGCCTTCTAGTCCTTTTCCCTGGACTCCTGTACCTAACTAGTCCTGTTTTGTTTTCTGAGGTTGTCCAATCACCGGCTGAAAGATGAACCTCAGAAGAGACTTCACCACTGAGCTAGAAGGGTATCCAGGGGCCATACTCTCAAGGTTTCCCCAGTTTTCAGGCTAGTAAATCTGGTCTTTTTATGTGAGTTAGAATTTTGTTCTACGTCCTTCTCCAGCTCTGTCCAAGATCCTCTGTTGTGATCCCGGTCAGAGAAGTCTGTGGTGGTAGCTGGGCACCATCTAGCTGTACTGGACTCAGTCTGGTGGAGGCCTTTGTAGCCATGATCCATTAGTCCTTTTGAGTAATCTTTTCCTTGTATCCTGTTCTCTTCGTTCTCCCTTGCTCCCAAAGGGGTGAGACCAGTGGAGTATCTTAGATAGCTGCTCACAGGCTTTTAAGACCCCAGAAGCTACTCAACTAGGTAGAATATAGAACATTGTCTTTCTAAACTGTGTTATGCTAATAGAGCTAGATGTTCCCTGAGACCATGGTCCCTATGGCCCTCCGCCTAGCCATTCAGTCTCTCAGGGAGTTTGGGTGTGTCTATGGAGCCTCCATGACCTTTCCTTGTACAAGTCGTGCTGGTTTCCTCAGTATTGTGTACTGTCTCACCCTTCATCAAAGTTAACACTTATCTATTGTGTATTTAGTTTCCCTTCCATCACTCCCATCCCTCGAAGCCAAAAAAAGATTTTCTTTTTGTTCGTAAACTATTACATGGGCTTTTACAGTAGAGGTCTCATAGAATACTTGTCCTTTTTTGATTGACTTATTTCACTCAGTATAATGTCTTCCAGTTTCATCGATGTTATGAGATGCTTCACAGATTCATCATTGTTCTTTATTGCTGCATAATACTCCATTGTGTGTACGTACCATAGTTTGTTTATCCATTCATCTGTTGATGGGCCTCTAGGTTGTTTCTATCTTCTTGCTATTGTGAACAGTGCTGCAATGAATAAGGGTGTGCATATGCCTATCCATGTGACGGATCTTACTTCTCTAGGATATATTCCTAGGAGTGGGATTGCTGTATCATATGGTATTTCTATTTCTAGGATTCTAAGGAAGCAGCATATCATTTTCCAAAATGGTTCTATCGTTTTGCTTTCCCAGCAGCAGTGCATAAGAGTTCCGATCTCCCATCAGGCTCTCCAATATTTGTTATTTCCAGTGTTTTTGATTCATGCCAGTAATGCGGGGTGAGATGGTGTCTCCTTATGGTTTAATTTTCATTTCTCTAATGGCTAGTGATCATGAGCATTTCCTCATGTGTCTGTTGGCCGCTTGAGTGTCTTCTTTAGTGAAGTACCTGTTCATTTCCTTTGCTCATTTTTCAATTCGATTTTTTTTGTTGTACAGGTGTTGGATTTTCTTGCAGACTTTAGAGATTAGAACTCTGTCTGACTTGTACTGTCCAAAAATCTTTTCCCAGTATGTGTGTTCTGTTTTTACTCTTTTGGTGAAGTCTATTGATGAGCATAAGTGTTTAATGTTTAGAAGGTCCCGGTTATCTAGCTTATCTTCTGGAACTTGTGTGTTGTTGGTTATGGTTTGTATCCTGTTAATGCCGTGTATTAGGGACTATGAACTGTACAGTTTTTGGCTTTATATTTAGGTCTTTGATCCATTTTGAATTAGTTTTTGTGTACGGTGTGAGCTATGGGTCTTGTTTCTTTCTTTTTTTTTTTTTTTGCAGATACACATCCAGTTTTGCCAGCACCATTTGTTAAAAAGACTTTTTCCTATTTGATGGACTTTGGGCCCTTGTCGAAGATCAGGTAACTGGAGGTGGATGGATTTAAATCTGGGTTCTCAATGCTGTTCCATTGATCAATGTATCTGTCATTGTACCAGTACCAGGCTGTTCTGACTACTGTAGCTGTACAGTAGGTTCTGAGGTCAGGAAGTGTGAGTCCCCCTACTTTATTCTTCTTCTTCAATACAGCTGTACTTATCTGGGGATTCATCCTTTTCCATGTAAATCGTTACTTTTTCAATGTCTTTAAAAAATGTTGTTGGTATTTGGATCGAGATTGCATTGTATTTGTAAATTGGTTTGGGTAGAATTGTCATTTTCACAATGTTGAGTCTACCTATCCAGGAGCTTGGAAAGTATTTCCATTTATGTAGATACCTTTGGGTTTCTTGCAGTAGTGTTTTTTAGTTTTCTGTATATAAGTCTTTTATATCCCTGGTTAGATTTGTTCCTAAGTAGTTTATTTTATTTGGGAAGGATGGCTATTATACGTGGTATTGCTTTCCTGATTTCCTTTTCATCATTCTCTTTATTGGTGTATAGGAATCCAACTTATTTTTATACATTTATCTTGTATCCTACTACTCTGCTGAATCTTTCTATTAGTTCCAGTAGATTTCTCGTGGAGTCTTTAGGGTTTTCTATGTATACTATCACATAATTCACAAACAAGGACTGTTTAACTTCTTCATTATCAATTTGGATGCCCTTTATTTCTTTTTCTTGCCTTATTGCTCTAGCTAGGACTTCCAGCTCAGCGTTAAATAAGAGTGGCAATAAAGGGCATCCTTATCTTGTTCCTGTTCTCAAGGTGAATGTTTTCAGCCTCTCCCATTAAGAATGACGTTGGCCGTTGGTTTTGCATAGATGTCCTTTATTATGTTGAGAAATTTCCCTTTTATACTTATTTTATTGAGTTTTATCAGGAACTGGTGTTGGACTTTGCCAAATGCCTTTTTTGAGTCAATTGAGATGATCATGTGATTATTTTCTTTACTTTTATTTATGTGGTGGAGTATGATGGTTGGTTTTCTAATGTTGAACCATCCTTTATTCCTGGTATGAATCCTACTTGGTTTTGCTGTATTATTTATTTATTTATTTATTTTTGATATGATGCTGAATTCTATTGGCTAGAATTTTCTTGAGAATTTTTACATCTATATTCATGAGAGACATTGGTCTGTAATTTTCTTTTTTTGCCGCATCTTTGCCTGGTTTTGGTATCAGGGTTATGCTGGCTTCATAAAATGAATTCAGAAGTATCCCTTCCTTTTCTATGTTCTGAAATAGTTTGAGTAGTACTGGTAAAAACTCTTTTCTGAATGTTTGGCAGAATTCTCCAGTGAAGCCACCTGGGTCTGGGCTTTTTTTCATTGGAAGGTTTTTTATTACCGTTTCAATCTCTTCTCTTGTTATGGGTCTGTTCAGATTTTCAACATCACTTTGTTGTAGTTTAGGTAGGTAGTATGTTTCTATAAATTTATCCATTTTCTCTAGGTTTTCAAATTTTTTGGATTATAGTTTTTCATAATAGTTTGTTATAATTCTTTTTATTTTGGTTGGGTCTGTTGCAATGTCACCCATTTCATTTCTTATTTGGATTATTTGTGTCCTCTCCTGTTTTTCTTTCGTTAGTCTGGCTGGTGGTTTTTCGATTTTGTTGATTCTTTCCAAGAACCAACTTTTGGTTTTGTTGATTCTTTCTATTATTTTTCTGTTCTCTATTTCATTTATTTCTGCTCTGATCTTTATTATTTCCTTTCTTCTGGTGGCTGTAGGCTTTTTTTGCTGTTCTCTTTCTATTTGTTTGAGTTCTGTAGTTAATGTTTTGATTTTGTCCCTTTCTTCTTTTTTGATGTGTGCATCTATTATATAAATTGTCCTCTGAGGATTGCCTTTGCTGTGTCCCAAATGTTTTGGTAAAATGTGTTTTTATTCTCATTGATTCTAGGAATTTTTTGATTCCATCTCTGATTTCTTCTATTACCCAGTAATGTGTAAGCAGGATGTTATTCAGTTTCCAGATAATTGATTTTTTCCCTTGCTCTTCCTGTTGTTAGTTTCTACCTTGAGAGCATTCTGGTCAGAGAAGATACTTTATACTACCTTGGTGTTTTGGATTTTATTGAGGATTGCATGTGGCCTATAATGTGGTCTATTCTGGAGAACATTCCATGTTCATTGGAAAAGAATGTGTACTTTGCAGCTGTTGGGTGTAGTGTTCTATATATGTCTTTGAGGTCAAGTTGGATGATTGTGCCCTTTAGGTCTTCTGTAACTTGGTTGAGTTTCTTTCTAGATGTTCTGTCCTTTACCAAGAGTGGTTTGTTGAAGCCTCCTACTATTTTTGTGGAGCTATCAGTTTCTCTTTTCAGTGCTGTTAGTTTGTTTTATGTCTTTTGGAGTGTAGATGTTAATTGTGGTTAAGTTTTCATGAAGGATCGTCCCCTTAACCATTATATAGTGTTCTTGTTTTTCTTTTATGGTGGATTTTGCTTTAAAATCTATTTTATCTAAGATTTGTTTTGCCACTCCTGCTCTTTTTTGGTAACTGTTTGCTTGATATATTTTTTCCTTCCATTGATTTTTAATAAATTTAAATCTTTGTTTCTAAGGTGTGTTTCTTGTAGACAACATATTGATGGATCCTGTTTTTTATCCATTCTGTCACTCTCCTTTATAGATGCATTGAGGCCATTTACATTCAGTGTAATTATTGATAGGTGTGAGTTTATTGCTGTCATTTTGTAGTGTCTTTTTTGTGGTGCCGATGTTTTCTTTGTTCCTCTAAAGATCCTGTGCTGAATTCTTTTGTTTGTGGATTTTTTTCATTTCTTTTGTTTTTGTAGGTTTTGTTTTCATTAAGACTTTGTTTTTCTTCATGTTGATGAGTAGGTTTGTTAACTTTCCTTTTGTTTACCTTGAAATTTACCCTTATCTTCTTATTTTTGAACCAGTCTATTATTACTTGGTATCGCCTTGCCTTCCTCTCCATTAGAAGTTTCTATACCTACACTGTTTATTCCCTCTTTTATTGTTCTGATCTTGTTGTCATTTACAGATTAACCTCTCTGGTTCCCTGTTGTAATTCTTTTGGTTTTGGATAGTCTTTAAGAGTTCATTTCCTAGGTTTGTATCTGGCTAGTACAATCCTGTGTCCTAGATTCAGCCTGTAGTCTGATATTGTTTGTCTCAGATCGAAGGACTCCCTTTAATAATTCTTGCAAGTTTGCTTTGGTTTTTACATAGTCCATTAATTTCTGTTTATCTGGAAATGACTTAATTTCATCATCATATTTGAACAAGAGTTTTGGAGGATATATTATTCTTGGCTGGCAATTTTGTTCTTTCATGGTTTTATATATGTCATCCCATTGCCTTCTTGCCTGCCTGGTTTCTGCTGAATAATCCAAGCTTAAGCTTATTGTTTCTCCTTGTATGTGACTTTTCGTTTTTCTCCAACTGCTTTCAGTATTTTTTGTCTTTGGTTTCAGAGAGTGTGATTATGATAAGCCTTGGTGATTTTCTTTTGTGGTCTCTCTTATATGGGATTTCTTGAGCTTCTTGGATGGTCAGCTTTTCATCTTTCATGATATTGGGGAAGTTTTCTGTCAGCAGTTCTTCAATGATCCTTTCTGTGTTTTCTGTTTTCTCCCCCTGTTCTGGAACTCCAATCACTCACAGATTTTTGCTTATAATTGTATCCCACATAATTCTCAGGGTTTCTTCATTTTTCTTCATTCATTTTTCTGATTTTTCCTCACAGTTGTATCCAAGTGTTTGTCTTCATTTCAGTTATCCTGAATACCATCATTTCAAACTTCTCCCAGCCCTTCTGACACAGTCCCATTCTGAAATCTTGTTTATCATTTGGATTTCTAATTGTTGCTTTTGTATGATTTCTAGTTGTGAATTAATTTTAGCATTTTGTTCCTGTATTATTTTCTTGAATTCTTCCATTTTTTGGCCATATTTTCCATGAATTTGTCAACCTTGTCCATTAATTTGTCTATTTTTTCCTCATTTTTGTCTGCTTTTTGACTCCACTCTTGAATAATTCTGAATATTAGAGATTTGAATTCCCTGTCAGGTACTTCTAGTGCCTTTTCTTCTACTGTGAAGTCATCTGGTGTTTTATTTTGGAAACCTACTAGAATCATCCTGTCCTGTTTTTGTATACGTTTTGATACTGTCTACTGTCTTCCAGGATTCAGTATTTTCCTCATTTATTGACTGTAGATTTGTTTTGTCCTACTTTTTTGTTTTATTTGATTATATCTGAGCAGGCAGGCTATGTGTTCTTTGTTGTTTGCTTATCTGTGTACATGATACTTTTCACCTCCTTCTCCAATGGGCAGGATCAGTCACTTCCGGTATGGTACAGCAAGTCAGGCCCTGTTTATGGTGAGTTTTCTGGATGAGTTGTTTGTGGCATGCACTAAAGCCAAAAAGGTGGACTGAGAATCAGTGCAGGGCAGGTTCCAGTAGGCCGTGCCTATGTTGCTTGGGAGTGTGATGTTCAGCACATGCTGCAGGTAGGCAGGAAGGAGGGTGGAGATTGTGATTTGTGGAGCTAAGATGGGTATGGGAAAGAGGAGAGAGAGGAGAGAGGAACAGGAGCGAAAAACATACACACAAACAAAAAAAGAGTGCTAAGTGAGCTTACTATTGGAGTGGAGTGATGAGAGACTGAGAAATGAAAAAAAAAAAAAACAAAAATGGAAAAAAGAAAAAGGGTAAAAGAAAATAATGAATAAATCTAGAAACTGGAAATGAAGAAAGACAAAAAGTGAATAAGAAAGAGATGAAAAGAAACAAAGAAACAAAAAGAAAAAAACAAGAAAAAAGAAATGTCTCTAGGGATGTCACTGTGCATCTGCACAGAGTAAGGGAGTAGCTCCCAAACCCCGTGGCACTGCCCAGCTGGATGGGGCTCGCAAGCTGAGAAAATAAAAAGAAAACGAACAAACAAATCAAAACAGAACAATTCAGAAAAAAAAAAAAAAGTTCCAGGGGTCTCAACAGTGTGGCAGCATGGACCGGGAAGCAGTTTCACAGTAAAGCAGTGTTTTGCAGCCAAGTGGTATTTCGCAGCCTTTCAGGAAGAAGCAAAGTTGTTATAGGGAGCCAGGTATTAGAGAGAAAGTAGGGGGAGGTGGTGAGAGGTAAGGAAGAAATTTAATGAAGCTGAAAAAAGCAACACCAGCAGCCCACAAATGGCACTCAAGGAGCCGGCCAGTTTGGGCAGGTGGAATCCAAGCAACACCGGGGTGAAGCTGGTGTTTCCTGGCCAAGAGACAGTGGCCGCAGGAAGCAGAGGAGGCCAAGTGGGGTCAAAGAATGGTGGGGGATGGCAAAGCATATATCGTTGGTTACCAGTTCTTCTGTCTCCTGCTGGAAGCTCCATGAAGCTGCTTTCTCTTATCCCTGCTCACTGATCTCTGATAGGAGTTCAAGATGGCAGATCTGTGCTGTGATAGCTGATAGCTGACTTCTGCATGTATTTCTCCTCTTTCTCTGTTCTTGGTCAGTTTCTTATTCTGTTCAGTGCTTGGCTGAGTTCTTTATCTCTTCATTTGATACTTAGGGTTTCAGGACAGGTGTGTAACTCTGTTTGATTTAGTCTTTTCGATCTTTGCTGTGGAGGGACAGCATGATGCTTCTGACTATAACACCATGCTGCCCGGGAATGGCACTAGTACTTTTAACATAACTCTCATAAAATACATTTTTACAAGTTAAAATAGTGAAGTAAGTAGTTTCTATCATTTAAAACATACATAGTGACGAGGTTCCGGCAAAATGGCGCTCTAGGCAGAAGCACCATGCCACCCCTCCACAACAAAGATCCGAAAAACTAAGACAAACAGAGAATACAACAATCTTGAAACCCTAAACATCAAATGAAGAGATAAAGAACTCAGCCGAACACCAAACGGAGTAAGAATACTGAAAGAGAACAGAGATCGAGGAGAGATTCATGCAGAGGTCCCCTACCAGCTAACGCAGTGCGGATCCACCATCTTGGACTCCTATCGGAGACCAGCAAATGGGGGTAAGAGAAAGCAGCCTCATGGAGTGTCCAGCGGGAGACAAAACAACCGGTAATTTGCAGTGTGCACTTTTCCACCCCCCACCCCTCTTCGCCCTGGCTTAGCCTCCTCTGCTTCCAGCGGCCACGGTCTCTTGACCGGGAAGGGCCTGCTGATTGGATTAAACACACCCTAGCAGGCGGCTCTCTGGGTGCCATTGCTTGGCTGCTAGCATTGCTTTTTTTTTTTTCCTGCTTCTATTGATTTCTCACTTGCCTCTCACCACCTCCCCCTCCTTTCACTCGAGAGCCTGGCTCCGTGCGCCATCTTTCCTTCTTCCTGAGGGGCTGCAGAGCACTGGTAATTTGTGATATATGTTTTCCCAGTCTCTACACTTCTTCACCCATACTCGGCCCCGTCTGCTTCCCGTGAACACAGTCTCTTGTCTAGAAACACCAGCATGCACTAGCGGGTTCTCTGAGTGCCATTTGTTGGCTGCTAGTGTTGTTGTTTTTTCCCTGCTTGTATTGATTTCTAACTTGCCTCTCGACACTGCCCACTCCTTTCACTCGAGTGCCTGGCTCCGTGTGCCATCTTTGCTTCTTCCAGAGGGGCTGCAGAGTGCCACAAATTTGTGATATACACTTTCCCACTTTCTACACTTCTTCATCCACACTCGGCCTCCTCTGCTTCCCACGGACACAGTCTCTTGTCCAGAAATACAAGCCCACACTAGCAGGCTCTCTGAGGGCCATTTGTTGGCTGCTGGTGTTGCTTTTTTCTTTTTTTTTTCCCTGCTTCTTTTGATTTCTTGCTTGCCTCTCGCCGCCTCCCCCTCCTTTCGCTCGAGTGCCTGGCTCCGTGCACCATCTTTGCTTCTTCCTGAGGGACTACAGAGCTCAATTCGAGTGTGGAGCTGCTTCCCTGTCTGGGCTACCGTGCTGGAGAGATCCTGGGGCTTGTGTTTGTATGTTCGTTTTGAATTGTTTGTTTGTTTGTTTTTTTCTTTTCTTGAGTTGGGAGCCCTCTCTGGCCAAGTGGAGCTGCGTGGCAAGGAACTCGCCTCCAGCTTCCACAGACATGCAGAAGGATCCCTGAGGGCATTTCTTTTTCCGTTGGGTTTTTTTTTTTTTTCCTGTTTCTTTGGGGGCCTTTCTTGTTCTTTTTTTTTTAAATTTGTTTTGTTCCCTTTTCCCTCTTTTTCCCTTTCTTCATTGCTCAGTTACTTGTCTCTCTACATCCTCCTTCTCTTTCTGATCCCTGAATACCAGGCGCTGTATACCTCTACTCCTGCTAGCCAGGCAGTACTGCAACACCCGAGAGCAACTTCCCCAGACCTCATGGCTGCATCGGTGGGATCCCTGGGAACTTTGCAGTTCTTTAACCTGTCATATTTTTATTTATTCATTCTTTTCTTTTCTTCCTCTTCCCCTTTCTATTTTTCTCCCTTTGATAGTCTCTCATGTCTCCATTCCAATGGTAAGATCCCCTAGCATTCTTTTTTGTTTGTTTTTATGTTTTTGGCTCCTGTTCCTATCTCCTCTCTCCCATATACATCTTAGCTCCACACATAACAATCTCCCCGCTGCATCCTGCCTACCTGCACTGTGCACTTGACATCACACCACCAAACAGCACAGGCACGGGCTACTGGAACCTGCCCTGCACTGATTATCAACCTGCTCTGGTGGCTGTAGTAAGTACCACAAACAACCC
>NW_004444065.1:6922078-6935830 GCF_000243295.1 Trichechus manatus latirostris
TCTAGGGTTTCAGGATTGTTGATTTTCTGTTTGGCTTAGTTTTTCGGATCTTTGTTGTGGAGGGACGGCGTGGTGCTTCTGCCTAGACCGCCATCTTGCCGGAGTCCCCACAAGTTATATTTTTAAAGGTGCTAATAAAAGAAAATATACATTTATTAAAAAGGAGCCTATTGTTTAGTATTTTTTTAAAACCCATTCTTCAACACATTGTTACATTTGATGTATATTATAATATTCTTGTATTCCAATAATTTACCAGATATTCTTGGATAGGAATAGAACCTGTTAATATCAATATATTTTTTGCACCGTATATATAAATTATTATGGTGGCTTGCGTGTTGCTGTGATATTGGAAGCTATGCTACTAGTATTTCAAATACCAGAATGGTCATCCATGGTAGACAGGTTTCAGCATAGCTTCCAGACGAAGACAGAGTAGGAAGAGGAACCTGAAGATCTACTTCCAAAAAAAAAATAAGTGAAAATCTTATGGATAGAAGTAGAACATTGTCTGATATATTGTTAGATGATAAGCTCGTCATGTTGGAAAAACCAAAAGAAATTCTTTGCCTTCAAGTCAATTCTGACTCGTAGCCACCATATAGGACAGAGTAAAACTGCCCCACAGGAAGTTAATGATCTCTGGCATCGTTTTTATCACCAAGGCAATATTTTCCAGGAAGCTGCTGGTGGATTCGAACTGCTGGCCTTTTGTTTAGCAGCCAAGCTCTTAACAACTGCGCCACTAGGTTTCCCTCCTGTTGGAAAGCACTCAAAATGTGACAGGGGTACGGCTGCCTCCTCAAAGTAGAGTCGACCTTAATGTCATGGACAGAGTCAAGTTTTTGGGACCTTCATTGCTGATGTGGCCCAGCTAAAAATAAGAAGAAATAAATACAAACATCCATTAGCAATCAGAATGTGGAATGTTCAAAGTATGAATAAAAAAAAATTGAAAGTCGTCAAAAATTAAATGGAACCCTTGAATATCTATATCCTAGGCATTAGTGAACTGCAATGGACTGGTATTGGGCATTTTGAGTCAGAAAATCATATGGTCTACTATGCTGGGAATGAAGACTTAAAGAGGAATAGCATCACATTCTTTGTCAGAAAGAACAATTCAAGATCTATCCTGAAGTGCAGCACTGTCAGTGATAAAATTATATCCATACACCTACAAAGAAGACCAATTAATACCACTATTATTCAAATTTACACACCAACCACTAATTCTAAAGATTAAGACAATGAAGATTTTTACCAACTTCCGCAGTAGGAAGTTGATCGAACATGTAATCAAGATGCATTGAGTTACTGGTGACTGGAATGTGAGAATTGGAAACAAAGAAAAAGGATCAATAGTTGGAAAATATGGCCTTGGTGATAAAAAACGATGCCAGAGATCATTAATAACCTGTGATATTCAGATGACACAACCTTTCTTGCTGAATTTGAAGAGGACTTGAAGCCCTTACTGATAAATATCAAAGAGTACAGCTTTCAGTATAGATTAGACCTCAACTTAAAAAAAACAAAATCCCTCACAATTGGAACAATAAGCAATATCATGATAAAAGAAGAAAATATTGAAGTTGTCCAAGAATTAATTTTACTTGGATCCCTAATCAATACCCATTGAAGCAGCAGTCAAGAAATCAAATGACTTATTGCACTAGGCAAATCTGTTGCAAAAGACCTCTTTAAAGTGTTCAAAAGCTAAGACGTCACTTTGGTGACTAAGATGGGCCTGACCCAACCCATGGTATTTTCAATTGGCTCATATGCATGCAAAAGCTGGACAATGAAAAAGGAAGACCAAAGAAGGGTTGACTCATTCGAGTTACAGTGTTGACGAAGAATACTGAATATACTATAGACTGCCAGAAGACTGAACAAATCTGTCTTGGAAGAAGTACAGCCAGAATGCTTGTTACAAGCAAGTAGGTGAGACTTCGTCTTGCTTACTTTGGACATGTTAGCAGGAGGGATCAATCCCTGGAGAAGGGCATCATGCTTGGTAAAGTAGAGGGTTAGCAAAAAGAGGAAGACCTTCAATGAGATAGACGGACACAGTGACTGCAAGAATAGACTCAAATATGATGGTTGTGAGGATGGCACAGGATCAGGCAATGTTTTATTCTGCTACACATAAGGTCGCTGCTTAGGAAAGACCTCTATGGCTCCTAACAACAACAACATATAATAAATAAGGGCACTAATGGTACAATGGTTAAGAGTTTTGCTGCTAACCAAACACTGGAGGTTGCAATCCATTTAGCAACGCCACAGGAGAAAGACCTAATGATCTGTTTCCATAAGGATTACAGTCAAGAAAATCCTATGGACAATTATACTCTGTCACTTAGGGTCACTATGAGTTTGGAATCCACTCTACAACACCCAACAACAATATAATGAATGCAGGTATTAGCAATTCTCCATTTAAAATTTACTTTAGACTTGTAGAAATCACCTTAGCATGGCAGTTATTATTTTCTTTAATGTGCCTACCTCAGTGTGGATATAGAAACCATGGAATGGACTATTATTAAAAAAAATTGCAAAAAGCCAACACGTGTAATTTTTATATGGTCCTGCAATAAATGTGATTGAGGTTTTTGACATAATTAAAATCATTAGGTGGCATAAAGGGATAGTGACGCTGTGTCTTTCATTGATTTGGGTAGTGAATTAAGTGAGGAGTGGTTAGAGGAAGGGGCTTTATCCTTTTTGGGAAAGATTTTGCAAACTTGTCTCAACTTAAGACTCAACTGGATTGATTTTTAGTATCGAATACTAACATATTTTTAAAAGAAAGAAATTGTGAACATAAAAGGAGTCCGCGGGTTACGAACGAAATCTGTTCCTGAGTGTGTCTAAGAAATTGTAGGTAAGTTGCAGCAGGTGCATACAGTTGTTATTTCGCCTTACTTCAGCGGAAGAAAAGTTTCCAAGACTTTTCAATGGTTTAAAAGCTCCACATGCAGCAAGTGAAGGTGATCCTGATGAAGAATTTGTTGCAAGTAGGGGTCGGTTCAATTGTTTCAAAGTGAGGGCAAATTTACATAACATTAAAGGGCAAGTATGAGTTGTCCATAAGTCAGATATTTCTAACCCAGAGACAGCCTGTATTTACCAAAATGCTAACAGTGGTTATCTCTTGAGTGGTTTAACTGTGGGTGATTTTATTTTCATTCTTAACATTATACTTTTATATTTTATATATACTATAATAAGACCATAAAGTAAATTAAAATGAACAACTAAAAGAATGGTACCCTGGTCTAATTAATATCAGAAAGAGCAGCTCACCCCTGAGAGTACGGCCCCTGGACACCCTTTTAACTCAGTAATGAAGTCACTCCTGAGGTTCACACTTTAGCTAAAGATTAGACAGGCCCATAAAACAAAACGAGACTAAATGGGCACACCAGCTCAAGGGCATGGATGAGAAGGTAGGAAAGGATAGAAAAGCTGGTAATGGGGAACCCAAGGTTGAGAAAGGGAGAGTGTTGGCATGTCATGGAGTTGGCAAAAAACACGTTTTAATTGCTTAGTGAAAAATTAATTTGCTCTGTAAATCTTCATTTAAAGTACAATAAAAAAGAACAGCTCACTATTAATAATGCTGAAACCAAAATATTTGTACATAACAAACACTTTTCCATGCTGAATACAAAATATTACATAATTCTATTCAAGAACCTTATTTATATATTTTATGTAAATGATCCAGATGAATAAATTGTCTTCCACTTATTCTCCAAATTTTTATTGCATGCTGGCTGCATACATAACACTGTACTTGGTTCTATTTTGTTGTTGTTGTTTTATTTCACTTTATAGTCTTTAAAAGTACCTATGCCCCAATAATCTTTTCCATATTTGTAACAACAACATCATGATACACAAGAGTGTGACTATACATGGTAGAGTAAAACAAAAATTAGAAATCAGAGTAAAATACCAACACTTGCATCTTTTTATGTTTTTCTTAATTAGAGCAGATCCAAGTTAATGTATTTAAAAGCTCAATAGTGTGGTGGTTAAAATCATGGATTCTGGAGCCAGGATACCTAAATATAAATCTAAGCTCTGCCACTAACTAGATATGCAGGCTTAGGCAGGTTACATTACCTTTCTGTGAGTCTCAGCTTTATCATTCCTTAAATATTGTATAATAATTTTACCTAACTCACAGGGTTGTTATGAGGATTAAAAGAGGATTAAATGATGATGTAATTTACTAAATGTAAAACACTTGATTGAATTTGTGCTATATACTAAGCAATGTGTAATTTTAAGTTATTTCTATTCTTTTTAACCTTCATGGTACTCTGTATTGCCTGAAAATGTTAGCAAATGTATGTACAGCATGTGGATAGTGATGTTGCAAATTGTGGTTCTCAGTCATAAAATTTCAATTCTCAGCAAGAACATCTTTAACTGTTTGAATACAACTAAATATATTTATTATGGATAATTATAGCCCACTTCACTGTTCATGTGGGATATAGAATGAGAAAAACCCCATTGGCCTGATTTTTCAACTTCATCCTCTGAGTAGTTAATAACTCATAAAAATACCATTGGGCTGCAGGACTAAAGTTGGACTTCACTTGCAAAAGCACTATTTCGACAATAGAAATTAGCAATGAGTGTGAGAAAATATAATATGTGCTGATAGTTTTTTTCAACAGGGGAAAAAATTTGTTTTTGGCTGATACAGTATCACTAGTGAATGCTAGGCAGGAACAGACATGAGCCTACAAAAGAGGTTGCCTTTCATCCCATATCATAAAATAAAGTGACTTGGAAAACAGAATTAAACCTTTCTAACTCTATAAAATTTAGGAGACATCCTCAAAGAAACTATTATAAACATTTTCCTTTCATTGTCTATCCATGAGCAATTCAATTACATGTATCTTTAATGGAGTCATTCTATTTTCCAATATCCTGTTCCTCCACGTGCATCAAACCAATTCCCCAGGATAAAAATCAAGTAATACTTGATGCATCTCTCTCAATCTCCATCCCCACCAAAATCCAATCAATCATTCTCAAAACCCAAAGATTTAAATATTTCTCAAATCCCTACTTCTCATAACCCTTACCTAACCCATCTTTCTCCAGATTTAAATACTCAGTGTTTCTCCCCTGAATTACTTCAACAACACTCTGACTGATCTCTAACTCCAGTCTTGACTCTCAAATCATTCCTCCAGACATTTGCCATTTAAATATCTATTAAAAATGCAAATCTCTCATGTTAAAAATTCTTCAGTATTCTCCTTTGCCTACAAGAGATTGATCAACTTCCTTAATGTGGCAAATATATTTTCCTTTTTGACTCAGATTTTCTTTATTGCCTCCCAGGCCTTAGGGCACAGCTCATCTAGAAGGGGTGGAGATGGCACACAGCGCCAGGTATTCAGCAGACAGGAAAAGATGGTAGAGAAGGACAAGAAACAGAGAAATTAAGGAAAACAAAAAGGAAAAGAAAAAATAATAATAATTAAAAAAAAAGAAATGTCCCCAGGGATCCCACCAGTGTGGCAGCACAGACTGGGGAAATGGCTCCCAAGCTGCCTGGTACAGCCCTTTTAGAAGGGTGGAGATGGCACACAGTGCCAGGTATTCAGGAGATAGGAAAAGAAGGTAAGTAGAGAGAGACAAGAAACAGAGAAATAAAGAAAAACAAAAAGGAAAAAAGAAAATACAAAAATGACCCAAGGGATTCCATTGGTGCGTTGACTCAGACGGGGGAAGCAGTTCCCCAGTGAAGCGGTGCTGTGACGGAGCCAGGTGTTTGAGAGAAAGGAAGGGAAGGAGGTGAGAGAGAGGGAAGAAACCAAAAGAAGACAAAAAAGCAACAGCAAAAAAGAAATAGCAGTGAAGAATCTGGCAGGTATGGGCAGGGCAAATCCAAGTGGCATGGAGCCTGCACCTCCCCAGCCAAGAGACTGTGGCCTGCCAGGAAGCTGCAGAGGCCAAGCAGGTGGAAGAAGGATGGAGGGTGGGAAAGCATGTATCGCTGGTTACCTGGTGGTCTGTCTCCTGCTGGGAGCTCCATGAAGCTGCTTTCCCCTACTTCCAGTCCGCCGATCTCCAGCAGGAGTCCAAGATGGTGAATCCATGCTGCATTATCTGATAGTGGACCTCCACTCTGTATCTCTTTTCACTCTGTTCTGTCAGTTTCTTACTCCATTCGGTGCTTGGTTGAGTTCTTTATCTCTTCATTTGATGATTAGGGTTCCAGGATTGATGTTTGTCTCTGTTTTACTTAGAGTTTTGGGTCTTTGTTGCGGAGGGACAGTGTGGTGCTTCTGTCTATAGTGCCTTGTTGGCTCTGCCCCTTTGTGCTATTTTTTTTATTGCTGCATTCTTTTGTAGTTAATTTCAGTTTCACCCAATCCAAACCTAAAGAGTAACAACTCTGGAGCTGATAATTTAAGTTGTTAGCTAAGAGTTTTTCCTTCAAGACCTAATGAATTTTTCCTCGGTTTTGGTCAATCACATAAGTAACATGTTTACATGATAATTTTAAGCCTTTTAATAATTGTTTCATCTTACTAAATAAATATTTTTTAGATGGGAAATATAGACATCCATGCCATTGTCTAGTATCAGTCTTATTATGAAGCACCGGTGTCTAACACATATGGCTCTAATTTTCTCAAGGACAAACCCGTCCAATCGTCCATTTTTCAAAGTCAATAGCTATTTTGTTTAACAACCGACTAAATCTCCACGAATGCTAGCTACTCTCCTTTATTTATCTATCTCTTCTGGAGTCCATACAGCTTATATCCCAAAGTTAATCAAGGAACTTTAGACTATCTTCTGCAGTCCCTATCTGAATAACAGATTTCTGTTGGTTTTGTAGAGGAAAAGTTTCAAACTGGAGGCACTCTTGTCAAATGTAAGAATGACGGGGCCAGCATGCATTATTAGGAAGCAAAAGGTCAAGATGTAAATAATTTGTTCCCAGAAAAAAATGTGTTCATGACTGCAGTCATGTAAAAGTGAACTAGCTGGCACCACTTACCTAGGTGGTAGTGAGACAAAGCCCCCACAGTGTTGTATTAAAAATCTTATTCTCTTTGCTTGGCTTCCTCCCCCACAGTGTTGTGTTAAAAATCCTGTTTTCTTTGAATGAAAACTTGGAATGTTTAAATAAACTTTATTTCAATTGCAGTTATGTTTTATAGTATAGAAGCTTAAAATAATTTCATGATCTTTATGGTAACTTACTGATATTAAATTGAGTAAAGAGATATTTTGTCATAATTTAAATTTATATACTTTTGCTTTTTATGCCACAAGAGAAAGAATATCTATATTAAACTCTGCTAATGAGAGTGTGTATTTTTGCCATTTTAAAAGAAAGTACTATAAGAGATATAGAACAAAGACAATGTTTAAGAAGTTTATTAAAAAAAGAAATTTATTTGATATGGTCAAGTTTTATCTGTCTTACCAGTTTATTGGTTTAATTTATGAGACTTTTAGGAATTTAAAGTTAAATAATATATAAAATTAAAAAATTGGATTTCTCATTGTTAAAATAACAAAAATTATCTTTGATTTCTGAGTTAAAGGTTTAGGTTATTCTTTGTGTAATCTGCCTCGAAGACAAAGGTTCAGCCTCTCATTAAAATAAAATTCCTGAGTCAAAAACCAAGTGGCATGGTTTGAGAGAAAAAAAGAATTATATAAAGGAAAGGTTTATTTGCTATGTTATTAATCGCATGGAATGTCAGAGAGGCAGGGACAAGAAGGAGGAGTAGTCAGATGCTTCCTGTGGTCCCTCTTACAACAAAGACCTGAAGAAACAAGTGAATCTATTGTATATGATAATCTAGGAGCCCTGAACATCAAAGGCAAAGTTGAGGAATTGGACTGAGTGGCAGCATGGAGGGAAAGATGGTTCAGAAGCAGCAAGAAGTTGTCAGACCTGACCCAGAGGGAGCCTGAACAATTCAGGCTGGATAAGCTTCTGTGCACAGAGAAGCAAGCAGTGGCTCTTGGGGGGCAATTTCCACATCAGGAGAGGCCCAGCAGCAGAGAGTCTACTCAGCAATTCAGAACCAGTGAAAAGCAGCACTCAAAAGGCTAAAGATAAGTACTTGTGTCTGGCCTACTGTGGGGTTAAAAAAAAAAAATTGGGTAAAACCTCTCTCTCATTACCTCCCTCCTATCAGCTCTGCACTGGGTCCTGGGCCAGCTTCAGTGATTACTGAGTCCCCTGGTCAGGAAATAGGACCCATCACATGCCCTGAGCCATTCTACTGGCTTTTAAGAGGGAGAAAAATTAACAAACAGGGAAAAAATAATCTGCTGGCTTCCCTAAGCCAGGAACTCAGGGTTGGCACAGCTCCTTTACCTAAGCACAAGCATAAGAGGTCCACGGACTTTGAATGCCTTTCACCCATGCATAGACTTGTGTGGGCCCATTTCAACAGCATAGGCCCTCATTACCACAGTACAAAAGGGTATATACCTGAAGTCTAACTTCAACTGTTTCAGCTGTGAAGTGGCATGTTTGTGACAATTGATAGTGCTCTGCCTATTAAGCAGGTTCTTCACCTGCCAACATCAGGGGACTGAAGACTGGTGGCTCCATCCACACCACCGAGCCACCTGCAACAGGGGTCCAAGAATAGGTAGCGCCCCCCTGGCATTACATCCAACAGGACTGGGTGCTCAAAGTCCGGCTGCAAAACCCACCTACCTACTCACTCTAAGGAACAGGGACATGCTTTCCATTCAGAAATGCAGGGGCAGCCATAAGCTCCCTGCCTTGCTTAGCACATGATCCTCTACTGCAGCCAGATATCTGTGCCTACACCAATCACCCATGCCTGTCTAGGAGTGTAGGTGAGAGCCTGCACTACACACTTGGTGGCTGACTATCTAGACACCTGAGCTGAATCTATACAAGAAAAGTTAATGGACTCCTGGGCTCACATACTTAGTAACAGATCTAACCACCTGGTGACAGGACATTAGAGCTTCAAAGGAACCTATGATCAAACTAGCTCACACGAGCAGAATTATTTGGGCATATGAAAACAAAACAAGAAGCTAGGAAAAAGTAAGTAAATATAAAATAAATAAATTATAATAACTTATTGATGGCTCAGAGACAACAGTCAATATAAAATCACATAAAGAAGCAGACCATGATGGCTTCAGCCAGCTCCCAAAATAATCAATACATTTTCTGAAGGAAGACAATTTCTTGGAATTACCAAAGGCAGAATACAAAAGATTAATATACAGAACTCTTCAAGATATTAGGAAGGAAATCCCATAAAATGCAGAAAATACCAAAGAACACACAAAGAAGTAGAGGAACTTAAGAAGGTTATTCAAGAATATAATGACAAATTTAATAGGCTGCAAGAATCCATAGAGACAGCAATCAGAAATCCAGAAGATAAATAATAAAATTTCAGTATTAGGCAATTCAATAGGAAACCATGGGAGCAGAATTGAGGCAAAAGAAGTCAGAGTTAGTGAGATTGAAGATAAAGCACTTGACATCAACTTATTTGAGGAATAATCAGAAAAAAATTTAAAAATGAAGAAACTCTAAGAATTATGTGAGACTCTATCAAGACAAACAACCTACGAGTGACTGGAATACCAGAACAGGGGGAATAACAGAAAATACAAGAGAAAACTGTTGAAGATTTTTTGACAGAAAACTTCCCTGACATCGTGAAAGATGAGAAGATATGTACCCAAGATGCTCATTGAACCCCACATAAGGTAGATCTCAAAAGAAAGTCACAAAGACATATTATAATCAAACTTGTCAACACCAAAGATAAAGAGACAATTTTAAGAGCAGCTAGGGATAAACGAAAAGTTATCTCCAAAGGAGAGTCAATAGAACTATGCTCGAACTACTCAGCAGAAACCATTCAGGCAAGAAGGCAATGGGATGACATATATAAAGCCTTGAAGGAAAACAACTGCCAGCCAAGAATTATATATCCAGCAAAACTGTCTCTCAGATATGATGGCGAAATCAAGGCATTTCCAGATAAACAGAAAGTTTAGGGAATTAGCAAAAACCAAACCAAAATTACAAGAAATACTAAAGGGAGTCTTCAGGTTAGAAAATCAATAACATAGCAACCAAAGACTAGAACATGAGACAGAGCAACGAGATATCAACCCAGATAGAGAAGTCACAAAAATAAATCAAACCTAAACACTGAAAGTAGGGAAACAGAGATATCAATATGTAAAAGATGACAACATTAAAACAAAAAAAAGAGGGACTAAAAAATATAGACATAGATTTATCATATGGAGAGTAAGTCGATATGAACAAATAAAAGACTAGTTTAAACTTAGAAAAATAGGTGTAAATATTAAGGTAACCACAAAGGCAACTAACAATCCTACACATTTAAAATAAAAAACAAGAAAAATATAAAGACTCAGCAAATAAAAAATCAACAACAATAAAAAACATGGAAAGAAAATACATAAAGAAAATGACTTAGCGAGTTGGCATAACACAGTTTATAGAGACGATGTTCTACATTCTACCTTGGTGAGTAGTGTCTGGGGTCTTAAAAGCCTGTAAGCAGCTATCTAAGATACTCCACTGGTCTCACCCCTTCCAGAGCAAGGGAGAATGAAGGGAACAGGATACAAGGAAAACATTAGTCCAAAGGACTAAAGAACCACAGCTACCAAGGCCTCCACCAGACTGAGTCCAGTACAGCTAGATGGTGCCCGACTACCACCACTGACTGCTCTGACCAAAATCACAATAGCAGGTCCTGGACAGAGCTGGAGAAGGATGTAGAACAAAATTCTAACTCACAAAAAAAGACCAGACTTACTGGCCTGACAGACTGGAGAAACCCTGAGAGTATGGCCCCCAGACACCCTTTTAGCTCAGTGGTGAAGTCCCTCCCAGGGTTCATTGTTCAGCCAGGGATTAGACAGCCCCAGAAAAAAAATGGGACTAATGAGGCACAGGGAAAAGTACTAGAAGGCAGGAGGGGACAGGAAAGCTGGCGATAAGGAACTCAAGGTTGAGAAGGGAAAGTGTTGAAATGTTGTGGGATAGTTAACCATTGTCATAAGGCAATAAGTGTACTGTTTAATGACAAACTATTTGTTCTGTAAACCTTCATCCACGGTACCAAAAAAAAAAAAATTATGTGAGATCAAATTGACAACAGCAACTCTAAAGCTTTGATGACAAGCCTAGGGGGCAGTGAGTTGAAGATAATGGTGATGGAATAATTTGGAAAAGGATAGTGAGAATAGAAGCACAACTAGAAGAATGTAATCGATGTCACTGAACTGTACATGTAAAAAAATTTGAGATGGTGTAATTTTGGCTATGTATATTTTCACAAAAAAAGTCCTCCAAGGTTGAGAAGGGAGAGTGTTGACATGTCGTGGGGGTGGTAACCAATGTCATAAAGCAACACGTGTACTGACTTTTTAAGGAGAAACTATTTGTTCTGTAAACCTTCATCTAAAGTACAATAATCAAATACAAAAAAAAAAGAAAAGGACTTTGCACAGAAAATTAAATGGAACAAAGAAACAGTCAGCAACACATAAAAAAAGACGTCAAAATGACAGCACTAAACTCATACCTATCAATGATAACACTGAATGTAAATTGATTAAATGCATCAATAAAGAGACAGAGAGTGACAGAATGGATAAGAAAACGCGATCTGTCTATATGCTGCCTACAAGAGACACACCTTAGACTTAAAGACACAAACTAAAAGTCAAAGGATGGAAAAAATATATTAAGCAAACAGTATTCAAAAAAAGCAGGAGTGACAATATTAATCTCTGACAAAATAGACTTTAAAGTAAAATCCACTACTAAGGATAAGGAAGGACACTATATAATGATTTAGGGGTCGGTACACCAGGAGGACATAACTATAATAAATATTTACACAACCAACTACAGGGCTCCAAAATACATTAAAAAAAACTCTGAAAGCAATAGAAAGAGAGACAGCTTCACAATAATAGCAGACTTCCACACTCCACTTTTGGTGAAAGACGTTCCCTCATTCTGTGAAGCCAGCATAAACCTGACACCAAAACCAGGTAAAGACACCACAAAAAAAGAAAATTACAGACCAATATCCCTCATGAACATTGACGCAAAAATCCTCAACAAAATTCTAGCCAATAGCATTCAGCAACATATCAAAAAAATAATTCACCATGATCAAGTGGGATTTATACCTGGTATGCAGGGACGGTTCAACATTAGAAAAACAATCAATGTAATCCATCACATAAATAAAATAAAAGACAAGAACCACATGGTCTTACCAATCGATGCAGAAAAGGCATTTGACAAATTCCAACACCAATTCATGATAAAAAAAACCTCTCAACAAAATAGGAATAGAAGGGAAATTCCTCAATATAATTAAGGGCTTTAATACATAACCAACAGCCAACATCATCCTCAACGGAGAGACTTTAAAAGCACTCACCTTGAGAATGGGAACCAAACAAGTATGCCCTCTACCACCACTGTTATTCAACATTGTGCTGGAGGTCCTAGCCAGAGCGATTAGGCTACAAAAAGAAATAAAGGACATCCAAATTTGTAGGGAAGAAGTCAAAGTATCTCTATTTGCAGATGATATGATCTTATACACAGAAATCCCCAAAGAATCCACAAGAAAACTACTGAAACTAATAGAAGATTAAAGAAAAGTTTCAGGGCACAAGAGAAACATATAAAAATCAGTTGGATTCTTTTACACCAACAAAGAGAACCTCAAATTGGAAATTACCAAATCAATACCATTTACCATAGCCCCCAAGAAGATAAAATATTTAGGAATAAATTTAACGAGAGATGTAAAAGATCTATACAAGGACAACTACAAGATACTACTGCAAGAAACTAAAAGAGACCTGCATAAGTGGAAAAACATACCTTGCTCATGGATAGGTAGACTCAACATTGTGAAAATGTCAGTTCTACCCAAAGCAATCTACAGATACAATGCAATCTCAATCCAAATTACACCTGCATTTTTTAATGAGATGGAGACAGAAATCACCAACTTCATATGGAAAGGGAAGAGGCTCCAAATAAATAAAACATTAACCAAAAAGAAGAACAAAGCAGGAGGCCTAACAATACCTGATATTAGAACCAATTATACCACCAGTAGACAAAATAGCCTGGTATTGGTACAATAAACAATGCATAGACCAATGGAACAGAGTTGAGAATCCTGAAATAAATTCATCCACCTATGAGCAGCTGATATTTAACAAAGGCCCAAAGTTCAGTATTTGAGGAAAAGACTATCTCTTTAACAAATGGTGCTGGCATAACTGGATATCTATCTGCAAAAAAATGAAACAAGACTCATACTTCACACAATGCAGAAAAGTTAACTTAAAATGGATCAAAGACTTAAATATAAAATCAAAAACAATAAAGATCATGGTAGAAGAAATAGGGACAATGCTAGGAGCCCTAATACATGCATAAACACAATATGAACCAAAAGTAACAATGCACAAGCACCAGAAGAGAGACTAGATAAATGAGAGCTCTTAAAACACTTATGCTTATCCAAACATTGCACCAAAAGAGTAAAAAGAGAACCTACAGACTGGAAAAAAATTTTGGCTAGGACAAATCCGATCGGCATTTAATCTCTAAAATCTACAAGATACTGCAAAACCTCAACAACAAAAAGA
>NW_004444065.1:6936441-6941106 GCF_000243295.1 Trichechus manatus latirostris
CAGAAGAAAACATTCTTTGATGGTTACGGGGGTGGGGAGGGACGGTGAGGGTTATTTACTAACTAGATAGTAGACAAGAATTATCTTTGGTGAAGTGAAGGACAGCACACACTACAGGGGAAGTCAGCACAACTGGACTAAACCAAAGCTAAGAAGTTTCCTGAATACAATAAAACACTTTGAGAGACAGAGTAACAGCAGCAGGGTTCTGGGGACCATGCTTTCAGGGGACATTGAGGTCATTGGCATAACGAAGCTAATTAAGAAAATGTTCTGCATCCTACTTTGGTGAGTGGCTTCTGGGGTTTTAAAACCTGCAAGCGGCCATCTGAGATGCATCAATTTGTCCCAACCACCTGAAGTAAAGAAGAATGAAAAACACCAAAGACACAAGGAAAGTAGTAGCCCAAGAGACAGGAAGGGCCACATAAACCAGAGACTTCATCAGTCTGAGACCAGAAGAACTAGATGGTGCCCAGCTACCGCTAATGACTGTCCTGACAGGGAACACAACAGAGAGTCCTGGAAGGAGCAGCAGAAAGGCGGGATGCACAACTTAAATTCTAGTAAAAATACCAGTCTTAATGGTCTGACTGAAACTGGAGGAACCCTGGAAAGCATGGCCTCTGGATTCTCTATCAGCCCAGGACTAAAACAATTTCCAAGGCCAGCTCTTCAGACAAGGATTGGACTGGACTGTGGGAGAAAAAGTGATACTCGTGAGGAGTGTGTCTCTTAGCTCAAGTAGATACAAGAGACTAAATAGAAACAGCTTCTGTCCAGAGGTTAGATGGGAAGGCAGAGATGGTTAGGAGATGGCTGAATGGACATGGGGAATCTTGAGTGGAAACGAGGAGTGTGCTGTCTCAGTATGGGGAGAGCAATTAGGGTCACATAACAATGTATGTATAAATTTTTGTATGGGAGACTAACTTGAAATGTAAACTTCATTTAAACTACAACAATAAAAAAAGATTTAAAGAATAAAGCACAACAATTAAAAAACAATCGCATGGAATGTGTAGGCAAAATCAAGAAAATGCCTGATTCTCTTTGGCTCAAAATTTATGTTAGAATTCCCCTTATATTTTTACCTAATATTGACAGCAAATGCATAATACTGTGCTATAATTTTATTATTATTTCATTATTGCTAACTTGGCAGCAACTGTATTTTTTTTGAATCTAGCATCAAAGCCAATGGAGCATTCACACTGTTTAACTATGAAGTCTTTTTATTACTATTCAGGTATTTAGGGACTTGATAATCTTGGCATATCCTGACCATATGGTATTATGTCTCTAAATTATTATATAGTGTATTATATCTGAAGCTATTTAAAAATAAAGTTAATCATTGTATTTAAAAATATTTTTGTCTACTTTTTTAAACTGACTTTATTTGTTTCTGAACTTTTATAATTAAGAGTATTATGTTTATAAATTAATCATGGTCATATTAAGATTTGTCATCTGTAGATAAATTTTTACCTTGCTGATTTGCTAAAACCCTTTGACCAAAATATCTCAACAAAAAGATGGACTGTATTAAACTTATGAAAAGAACTGTGACTATACTGAATCAAGATTTCCAAAACTCTTTTGTAGAAGCTGATGGGTTAACAGATTGTGGCTGATCAGGAATCACATGGAACAGAAATTAACCACATAAGACTGAGTAAAGGAATACTATGGGTTTTATGTGGGAATATTGCTGATGTTTTAAGGCCTTACTTTCTGGAGATAAGAAATCATTTTCCTTTCTCCTAAATTATTTAACTAATGAGTTTAGATATTGAATTAGAAGCTTTTATTGGTAAACTTAGCAAAGTTGTAAATATCATAGCCAAACCAAGGTAGGGCAGCTTGCCCTTGAGAAGAACACTTAGTATGTTTGAGAAGAACACTTAGTATGTTTTAAATGGATTAACTGAAGACCTCCAAAAGAAGAGGCCATTCTGTATTATCCTGCTAATTCTCTAAAGAAAATTTGGTTGTCACATGTAAATTTTTCTATACCTTCTATTCTAGACAAACTTTGTGTGCTGCTTATGGATATATATTTTTGTGCATGGATCCATCTATACTAGTTTAAGTGATCCCTTTCCAATTGACAGTGAGTTTATGTGGGCAATCTCTTGTTTAGATTTCTGGTGAATGCCTGGACAATGCACTTTGAGAATTTTCATAGTAATGATTCTAGTAAATACTGAAAAGGTAATGTTAAACTGTTACACATGATAAAATGAGAGTGAAAAAAGAAACTCATTTGTCCTATACTCAGGGTGGGTATAGTTAAATTGAAAAAAAAAAAAAAAAAACTTTAAGAAATTTTCAATCATTATGGGACAAATAACAGACAAAGTTGCTAATGAGATAAAAACACAACAGTAATCTCTAACCTTATTAACCAAGGTGACATGAAATAACGAAATAGTATTTGATTTTTAGCCCAAGAAGGGGTAATCTGTACTGTAGCAAATATTTCAAGTTGCATTCAAAAAATAACACAAGAGAAATAGAACAGAATATACATAGAATGAGAACACGAGCTACTTGTGTACACACTATATATAACACACAAACACCAGATTTATTTGGTTAGTTACTGTTAAGAATAAATACATGACCTAAATCACTATTGCAAGAAATAATCATATTCTTAGTCTGCATCCTGATAGTATTAGGTGTAATAAAACTTATCTTCGATTGTCTTACACACTTAAAGAAAGCCTCAGGTTAAAATGTTGATGTACATTGAGTCTGCTCACTTTGACAATGCAATGAAGGGAATGTTGCCCTTTATTAAGATCCTGGTGAAGAACCAGATGGTATCTGGTAGAAAATAGCACCGTGAGTTTAAAGAACCTGCCATGGCTGCCATGGTATTAATCATCACTGTGTTATCTCTGATCACCAAGCAAAAGAAAGGAACGATTTAGGAGATAATATTGAAGACATTATTCCCTGCCTTTGAGCATAAAGAATGTGATCCAGCTGGAGCTGGACTCATAAAGACTCATAAAGACACATAAACGGCCCTGAGGTATGAAGACAATCTGGAAAAAATAAAGAAATATTTTAGGGAAATATTCACACAAACGGAACATAAAAGTCACTCTTTTTCTTTTAATATCTAGTAAATAATCAGTTATAAACCAACAAGAGGTCAGTAACCACAATGAAAGGCCTAGGTCCAATATTTGCCCCTCCTTGAAAATAAGCCAAATAATTTCGAGCCTGGCTATAGTTCAAAATGGACACTGGTCCTGAATGACCAATGTCCAAAAAGAAATGGAAGGAGTGACACAGAGCCACCGCAGTGTTGTATTAAAAATTCTGTTTCCTTTGCTGGGCTTCCTCCCCCTCAGCTTTGCATTTGAATCCTGCTTTTGCTTGGAGGTTATATGTAAACCCCATTGCACATGTATAGTATGATTAAAAATGTTGCTGAAGTAACTTGTATGAACTCCCTAGTTGCAAACCCCTTAAAAGCAACTTGCCTGCCTGCCCTTGGGGAACAGTCTTGGCAGCAGCAGCTCTTACTGACTCCTTTTCCTTGTACAATGAAATAAACGTACCTTTCCCATTCTTCCAACTCGGTCTCTTTTATTGACCAATATGAGTCATACCAAGCAAGAACCTGTGGTTTCCACTCGGTAACTGTAACTCACTTCCTCCTAGCCAAGTGGCCGATCTTTACATTACATTTCAAGCTGACATTGATCTTATTTATAATCAATCATTGTCTTAGGCTGGGTTCTCTAGAGAAGCAAAACCAGTAAAGTGTATAAATATATACAGAGAGATTATATCAAGGAAACAGCTCACAGGATTGTAGAGGCTAGAACATCCCAAGTCCTTGGATCAGGGTAGAGGCCTCTCCCAAGTCACACAGCCACAGAAGATAGCAAGCCCAAAATCGGCAGGTCGGAGAGCAAGGCTCCCACTCACAGGCTGTGAAGATGGACGAATCCTAAGTTCCGCAGATAAACTGACAGCTCAAGTCCCAAGAATGGGAGATGAGATGACAGGAAACAGCTGCAGGATCCAGAGAGAGCAAAAAGCCAGAAAGTCTGTTTATATACAGATGTGGGCCACACCCCCAAGAAGACTCCCTTTCATCTGATTGGCTACTCACAGTATATTCAATCATGGGAGTGATTACATTAAAACACTGTGAATCATGGCCCAGCCAAGTTGACACACAATCTTAACCATCACAGTCCACCCCTTGTCAACTAGGCACATGTACACATTTCCTTAAACCATACATAATCTCTGAATAAAGACAATTAGAAATTCATACTTGCACCTAAAATGATATAATTAACATGGGTACAATCGAAAATGTACTAACCCCATTTACAGGTTATATTTTATAAGTGAAGGAAACAAAAATATTTGATGTACTCATACAAAGTAGAAATACTCATAACAATTACAGTCTCCGTTTCTGAAACTGGTCACGTGGCCGTAACTGGTATTTAGAACTACCTTCTTTCACCACCCATTCTGTATTCTCTTTGCCCTCAGCAAGCACCTCAGCTGGTCATGATTCTTTGCCTGATGGGGTGACCCAAACGTCCATTCCTGAAGGGTCTGTATCATTAGTAGTCATGTCAGAATTAGGTTGCTGTAGTTTTCCATTGACTTTAATCACAG
>NW_004444065.1:6941449-6945303 GCF_000243295.1 Trichechus manatus latirostris
ACTCCCATTTCCACCCCTTGATTCCTGGACCCGTGAATCCTGGCTATGGGAGAAACAGCACCATATATTCGACTCTGCTTTAAACCATATACAGCCTCCTGGTGAACATTGCCCCAACACTGCAAGGTATTGCCACCTACCTGGCACCGTAATTGTGTCTTTAGAAGGCCATTCCATCATTCTACCAAGCCACATGCTTCAGGATGATGGGGAACATGGTAAGACCAGTGAATTCCATGAGCATGGGCCCACTGCCACACTTCATTTGCTGTGAAGTGAGTCCCTTGATCTGAGGCAATGCTGTGTGGGATGCCATGACGGTGGATAAGGCATTCTGTAAATCCACAGATGGTAGTTTTGGCAGAAGCATTGCGTGCAGGGAAGGCAAATCCATATCCAGAGTAAGTGTCTATTCCACTAAGGACAAAATGCTGCGGTTTCCATGATGGAAGTGGTCCAATGTAATCAACTTGCCACCAGGTTGCTGGCTGATCACCTCGAGGGATGGTGCCGTATCGGGGACTCAGTGTTCGTCTCTGCTGCTGGCAGAATAGGCACTCAGCAGAGGCTGTGGCCATGTCAGCCTTGTGAGTGGAAGTCCATGCTGGGCCCATGCATAAGCTCCATCCCTGCCACCATGGCCACTTTGTTCATGAACCCAGTGAGCAATGGTAGGAGTAGTTGGGGAAAGAGGATGACTTGTTTCCACAGAACCTGTCATCCTATCCACTTGACTGTTAAAATCATCCTCTGCTGAGGTCACCATGTGGTGAGTATTCACATGAGACACAAATATCTTCACTTCTTTAGCCCATTTGGAGAGGTCTATTCACATACCTCTTCCCCATAAATCCTTGTCTCCAATTTTCCAATCATGTTCCTTCCAAGTACCTGACCATCCAGGCAAACCATTGGCCACAGCCCATGAATCAGTATATAATCACACATCTGGCCATTTCTCCTTCCAAGCAAAGTGAACAACCAGGGGTACTGCTCGAAGTTCTGCCCATTGAGAGGATTTCCCTTCACCACTGTCCTTCAGGGAGGTCCCAGAAAGGGGCTGTCGTGCTGCCACAGTCCACTTTTGAGTGGCGCCTACATATCACACAGAACCATCTGTAAACCAGGCACGAATTTTCTCTTTCTCAGTCAACTGATCATAAGGAACCCCCCACTAGGCCATAGGTGCAGACTGGGAGATGGAAAGTAATGTGACAGGAGTGGAGGCCATGGGCATTTGGGCCACTTCCTCATGAAACTTACTTGTGCCATCAGGTCCTGCTCAGGCCCGATCTCAAATATACCACTTCCATTTAATGATGGAGTGCTGCTGTACACATCTAACTTTATGGTTCTGTGGGTCAGACAACATCCAGTTCATGATGGGCAGCTCAGGCCTCATGGTGACTTGGTGTCCCATGGTTAAGCGTTCAGTCTCTACTAAGGCCCAGTAACAAGCCAAAAGTTGTTTCTCAAAGGAGAGTAGTTATCTGCAGAGGATGGCAGAGCTTTGCTCCAAAGCCTAAGGGTCTGCACTGTGATTCACAAATAGGGGTCTGCCAAAGACTTCAAACAGCATCTCTATCTGCCACTGACACTTCAAGCACCATTTGATCAGCTGGATCATATGGTCCAAGTACCAGAGCTGCTTGCACAGCAGCCTGAACCTCTTGCAGAGCCTTCTCTTGTTTTGGTCTCTACTCAAAACTAGCAGGTTTTTGGGTCACTTGAAAAATAGGCTAGAGTAGCACACCCAAATGAGGAATATGTTGCCTCCAAAATCCAAAGAGGCCCACTAGATATTGTGCCTCCTTTTTAGTTGTGGGAGCAGCAAGATGCAGTAACTTATTCTTCACTTTAGAAGGAATGTCTAGACATGCCCCACACCACTGGACCCCTAGAAATTTCAGTGAACTGGAAGGTGACTGAATTTTTGTGGGATTAATCTCCCACCCTCTAGCATGCAAATGTTTTACCAATAAGTCCAGAGGCATTGACACTTCTTCCTTACTAGGTCCAATCAGCGTAATGTCATCAATGTAGTGGACTGGTGTGATGTCTTGTGGAAGGGAAAGGCAATCAAGGTCCCTGTGGGCTAATTTATGACATAGGGCTGGAGAGTTAATGTAGCCCTGAGGTAGGCAAGTGAAGGTGTATTGTTGGCTTTGCCAGCCGAAGGCCAACTGCTTCTGGTGGTCCTTTGAAACGGGTATGGAGAAAAAGGCATTAGCTGGATCAATACCTGCATACCAGTTACCAGGAGATATATTAATTTGCTCAAGTAGTGAAATTACATCTGAAACAGCAGCTGCAATTGGAGTCACCATCAGGTAAAGTTTTCAAAAATTCACTATCATTCTCCAAGATCCATCTATTTTTTGCACAGGCCAAATAGTCGAGTTGAATGGGGATGTAGTGGGAATCACCACCCCTGCATCCTTCAAGTCCTTGATGGTGGCAGTCATCTCTGCAACCCCTCCAGGAATGTGGTATTGCTTTTGGTTTACTATTTTCCTAGGTAGGGCCAGTTCTAATGGCTTCCACTTGGCTTTTCTTACCATAATAGTCCTTACTCTATTTGTCAGGGATCCAATGTGGGGGTTCTTCCAGTTGCTGAGTATATATATTCCAATTATCCATGCTAGAAATGGGGAAATCACTACAGGATGGGTTCGGGGATGCACTGGACCTACTGTGATACAGACATGAGCCAAGACTCCATTAATAACCTGATCTCCATATGCCCCCTATTCTGACTGGTGGACCACAGTGACACTGTGGGTCTCCTGAAATTAGTGTCAGCTCAGAGCCAGTATTCAGTAATCCACGAAAAGTCTGATTATTTCCTTTTCCCCCGTGAACAGTCACTCTGGTAAAGGGCCGTAGATCCCTTTGGGGAAGGCTGGGAGAAAGATTAACAGTAAAAATTTTCGGCAGTATATTGGAATCCCTCCTCGAGGGGACCCAGCCTCCCCTTCATTCAAGAGGTTGTGGGTCTTTAAACTCGCTCAAATCTGGGAATTGATTGAGGGACCATGACTCTCTATTCTGGCGATTCGAGTTAGACTGCTGTTCACCTGACCTAGAATTCATCCATTTGTATAGATCAAGTAAATATTTAGTAGATTTCCTATCTATTTCACTCCCAGGGACACCATGACTAAGTAGCCAACACCATAAGTCCATATGAGTCAGACTATTCTGATTACTACTTTGACTCCTCTGTCCATTACAGTAACGATGCCCACCTTGTTTTTGTCAATTGAGTGCAGCCACTTGGCCCCTACTACCATGGGGCCCAATCAGCCCCATTGTAGCTAGGTGTCTTAATTCAGTTAGGACAGTTCCCACTGTCAAATCTGACTTACATAAAATAGCAATCACAGCAGTCTTCAAGGATACTGGCGCTCCCTTCACAAATTTCTTCCTCACAGTTGTGGTAAAAGGTGTGTCCTCTGGACACTCCGTGTGTGGGTCTGTGGATCTAACTTGATAAATCCACTCTACCATGACAATTTCCCTAAGCCTTTGGATACCTTCTTCTACAGTATATCAAGGCAGGTTTGGTACTTCAACTTAATTTAGTGTTGGCCACCTCATAATCCATGCTTCAGCAACCCAACCAAATAAAGTATTATATCCTTTCCTAACTTCTCTAGCTGAAACATTGAAGGAACAGTGTGCTCAGTGGACCCATATCAATAAACTCAGACTGAACCATCTTTGTGTTCCTTGCACCATTATCCCACACCCCTAATAGCCATTCCCAAACATATTCCCCAGGTTTCTGTTTGTACATATTAGAAAACTCAAGTAGTTCTTTTGGAGTGTAGCGTACCTCCTCCTGGGTCACA
>NW_004444065.1:6953777-6958978 GCF_000243295.1 Trichechus manatus latirostris
ATGTCCTAAAACAGCATGTGTGTTACTGTTACATGAGAAAGTATCTGTTCTGTAAGCCTTCACCTGAAGTACAATAAAATATTAAAAAAAAAAAACTTAACATTGAGAATAATGTAGAACTTTCATAGTTGATTTAGAAGTGTCTGGTAAAGAAATAGTAAACTGTTTAATTTTTAATAAAAAAATTAAATCTAAAAGGAAGAAAATAAGTTGTATCTTTTCTACATTTGATTTCTGAATGATGATAATAAAGGCCAGGTACATATTTGAAACCAGAGAAATATCAAACTGAAAATGACTTACAAAATTCTTTTGTTAATTTTTTCCGGTCATTTTAATGCTGAATAGACTGTCAGTGACTTCAACAGAATCTAGGTGTCAGAAGCTGCTGGTCCGCTGAATTCTTTAACATACTTATGAGGAACTTCCTATCTTTTGTAATTGGTATCTCTAATCTGAAAAAGAGTAAGATATGCTGGGATGATTAATTATACCATAATTATTATGGTTGGACATTTGCCATTTCCCAGTATTCATATATTTTAATTAAGATAGGACATGTATGCCACATACGTAGTGTAAACCATTAGTAAATTGAAGTAATCTGCACCTAAGAGAATGTATTAAGGAATTTTTAAGAAATCACAGTCAATTTTGAGGCTTTGAGGCTTTTACAGTGACATTTGGAGTCCTGATGGCACAGTAGTTAAGAGCTACAGCTGCTAGCCAAAAGGTTGGCAACTCGAATCCACCAGAAGTTCCTTGCAAACCTTATGGGGCAGTTATACTCTGTCATAAAGTGTCGCTATGAGTCAGAATCAGCTCGATAGCAGCCGTGGTCAATGAGTATTTTCTAATTTGCTAGTCAACCTGTAGATTAAATTATGCTAAAATCCAAGTACCATTTTTGAATTACTATAAAATTAAATCCAAAGGCTTATGCTAGTATAATATTTAAAATAAGGTCTTTATAATTTTAGCATAAAATAAACAAAATAATTTAAATTACGTTGCTTTATATGATTTTACCAATTAGGATTCTCCACAACACACCGATCTTTAAACTGATGAAGTTTACAGTCAACTCCAGCCGAAATGCCCATTGCCTAAACTTGGTAAGGAGGTATTTACAAATGTTTTTATATACTACCATAAAGTGCTTTTCTAATTTTCACTATCTTTAAGTTTATTTTTCAGTTCAATTTATTTTCTGTAAGTACTAGACTTAAAACAGCCTTGAATACACCCTTAATGTGAGATTTTAATGTACTATTTGAGTATTTTCACTTGCTATATTTAGGAAACAAAATGATTCATATAGCGGTTTGCCATATCACATATAAAGAAATATCACTGTTTTTAGATACATTCAAGTTCAAAATGACAAGATAGTTAATGTTAATGAACTTTTTTTAGGGTAGTAAATTTGAACTAAAATATGTAAGCATGTACGAAATAGCTTGTTTTTGTTTGTATTCGATCACCTTTTAGAAAGCATGAAGTTTATATAAATGGGGGCTAGCATAAGAGTCTGGACATAAATGACCAGTAAAATGGGTATAATTAATAAGAAAGTTTTCTGAGGGTTATTCAAATAAATGATAATTTATCTGCTAAGCAACGATTGATAGTGGTATACATGGTTCATTCTTGTGGTAAAATAGGAAAAAACTCTAGGAGTAAACTACTGATGCTAGTTTTAAATCAAGGAGCTCTAGTGGTGCAATGGTTAAGTGCTTGGCTGCTAAACGAAAGGTCAACAGTTAGAGCCCACTAGCCACTCCAATGAAGAAAGATGTGGCAGATTGTTTGCTTAAAGAGTACATACTTGGAAACCCTGTGAGACAGTTCTACTCTGTCCTATAGGGTCAATAGGAGTCAGAACTGATTTCATGGCAATGGGTTTTTTTTTAATCTTTACAGAAGCCAACTGTCACATCTTTCCCCCAGAGGAGCCTCTGATGGGTTCCAACCACTGACCTTTTAGTTAGCAGTAGAGTCCTTAACCACTGTGCCACCAGGGCTCGTTAAGCTGTTATTAGGTTCTCAAAATGTCAGGGATTATAACAAAAGATAACAAAAAACAACAAAAAACCTGAAATGGCTTATCTACATAGTCTTTTTTTATTTCCATATTTCTATGTCTCAGTTTTAAATAGTCTGTAAAGTACTTTGTTTTAGAATTTTGTTATTATCTAAGAACATAAGAGTCTGTGTTATAAATGATTTTCACGTGTTAAAAAAAATCTGATTTGGAAATGTTGGAAACCAAACCTTGAACCAGAAATGATTGGCTATCAAACTTTCTGTTGTGAGAAGCACAATGTAATTGTCAAATAGAGTAGGTGAATTTATCTTGCTTAATTTGGCTTCGAGCCTTTGAGTGAAAATAGACAGAAAAATAAAAATGAAAGAGGGAGAAAGAAATGTACAACACAAGCACCACTATATGGCAATATAATTAAAAAGCATGTAGTTCTTGGAGAACAATCTGCCTCACCAGCACTTTATAGCCATGGCTGCCTGCAAAAGCATCAGGGAAGGAAAGACCCAGTGGATGCCAACAGCAGCCATGCTTTTCACACACTGCCTGTTAAAGCACCACGAAGAATTGCATTATTTGTCATTTTCCATTATGTCAATCTCATATTTTCACATAGAGCTTCATTTGGCACATGCCAATAAAATTTCTCATTGTTGGTTTTCATATAATGTGCTTTATCATGAAATTCAGCAGGGCTTAGGGATTAAAAAACCAGCTTTTTAAGTCAGAGAGCCAAGACCAGGACCTAAATTCTGCCACACTAGCAAACATGGGATTTAGTTAAAATGTTTGAGCCTCTGTTACCACATCTAAAAAAGGGTTGCAATTTTACTCACCTTAAATAGTTGTTATATTAACTGCGATGATACTTGTAAGTGTTAGCCTAGTACACAGTGTGAGAATCATAAATCCACACCACACATACCGGAAATTAGAATATTTCTACAGTTTATTATAAAACTCTGAACTAAGTTGTTTACATTTATTACCCTTAGATGTATAACTAAATAATAGTCAATTAAACTGCTGGTGATTAATCATTGCAAATCACTTGCTATTAAGGGGAAATACAGTCTGGGCCAGATTCTCATGCTTAAACAAGCTTCAATACATGCACATACGTACAGACTGTAATTTAATGGGCAGTAGGAATGACCTCTATGAGTTGAATCAACTCGACAGCAACAGGTTGTTTTTTTTTTTTTTTTTTTGGAAGAATGATCTTTACTAAAAACAATGAATTGTTTTTATAGGAAAGGAATTTAATATGAACATGTACTGATACTACAACCATCTTGAGATGAGGATAAATCACAAAGATTGAAAAGTAATATTTTTTAGCACTTTGAAATCCTCCAAAGAAGACTAAATAAATGGGACATGGATGGTTGTCATTTTAAACATTAGGTAGGTTTTTCTTTTACCGTCTTTTTATTGTCCACGTTTCTGTTGAAATTCATCACTTTCTAACACTTCATTAAGTGTGTGTGCGTGAAGGGCAGGGCCAGAAAATGGAATGTGTGCAGGTGTATATCAAATTTCAAACTCTGGTGTTGTCTTTTATGCATTGTTCTTACTTCAACATATTTTCAAAATTTTGTGTTTAGATTATATTGCATTATATCAAAATAAGTAATAAGAAACAATGGATTGCTCTCTTGCTTTGTTTTTTAATAAATTATTAAAATTTATGATTTATTATAATTAGATACATAAATCTTTAACTTAACTTCTACTTTTAGTAATCTCTCTGGTAAGCTGTGGTCCATAATATATTTCTTAATGTTATTGCTTTGTTAGTTCTTTTAACTGTACTTGACCACAAGGACTGTTTTTGCCAATAGATTATGTTGTGGGAATTTTCTGTAAACAAAATGAACTAAATCTTTAACTTTAAAGTTTCCATGAAAATATATCTGAATCATGTAAAAAGATAATTAAGTTATCAAATATACAGTTTGGGTAAATATTTATAGAAATTAACATTAATAAAAAAAGTTTCAACCTTTTCTGAAAACATTTTATTAAACTATGTACCTCTGAATGGAAGTTCCATTTGCTAAACCTCAGACAAGCCCTATTAGTTTACTTCCCAGACGTTGATAACCTGAATTATTCTAATAACAAAAAAAAAAAAAAAAAGGAGGAAGACATAACAAAGTTGCTGGCGGAAATAAAAACAAAGCAAAAAATTATTTTCATGGTTATGTGGGTTTTTAAAATTTATAATTCAGAAAAGTTTGAGGAACTGAGTGACTGTTGTTGTACCAAAACCCCTCTAATCCCTTTATTTGTGTAAACAAGGTTTATCAGCTCTAGTAGTCTACAAACATAAAAAGTAAGAATATAATTGATCTGGAATTTTATCTCATTTTAGCAATGACATATATACCCACAGGCTCTAGAGTTATTTTTTAAAAATCCTATTAATATAATGAGGAGATGCATCCTTAATACAATTTTACTTATTCTTTAGAAACTTTGTAATATACTTAAGATATTTTGAGAAATGTTTTATTAATAGTTCTTAAAATTATTTCCCAATTGGAAGAAACATGTAACACTTAGAGACTTAAAGTATAAGAAATAAAAATAAATCTGTTTATACAATTTTAATGTTTAAATCTATGATAGGTTCATCATCAAAAAAACAGAGTATCCAGGTGTAAAAAATAGATTACATGTGGTTAAAATTCCCATGGCAGACGGTGGGGCAACTGGAAATACAAATTCAATGAGAAACAGGAGGAAAATTAACTACTGATAAAGAACAACTGGTTTATGCTTTTTCTTTAAATTGATAGATGATGTAGGAAAACAAATCATTATTAAAAAATTTGTTAATTTGTACAGTTAATTGTTTGTAATAATGTTTTCAGTATGTGGAAACAATCGAATCTGCGACTATTTAATGTCGTTCACAAATTTTTAGATTTCTACTTAAAAGAGTTAGAAGTAATACGTGATATTCCAAATTCTTTTTAGGGAAGACTTGGGCAGTTTGCTCTCTTCTACTTGACAACTGTGGTTCAGTGGAAAGGCTTTGTCAAACAATTTTTTTTTAATATATATTTTATTGTACTTCAGGTGAAGGCTTATAGAACAAATAGTTTCTCATGAAACAGTAGTACACATGTTGTTTTATAACATTGGTTAA
>NW_004444065.1:6963460-6965310 GCF_000243295.1 Trichechus manatus latirostris
GTAGACAGCATATTGATGGATCCTGTTTTCTTATCCATTCTGTCACTCTCCGTCTCTTTATGGGTGCATTGAGTCCATTTAGTTTCAATGTAATTATTGATAGATGTGAGATTGTTGCTGTCATTTTGTAGTGCTTTTTTTGTGGTGCTGAAGTTTTCTTTGTTCTTCTTACTCTCTTGTGCTGAATTACTTTTGTTTGTGGATTTTTTTTCCCTTTGTTTTGTTTTTTGTAGGTTTTGTTTTTGCTGAGACTTTATGTTTTTTGTGTTTATTTTTATGAGTTGGTTCGTTAACTTTCGTTGTGGTTACCATGAATTTTACCCTTATCTTTATAAGTCTGAAGTAGTCTACCATTTCTTGGTATCACCTTTCCTTCCTCTCCATTAGAAGGTTCTATACCTATATCGTTTATTCCCTCTTTTATTGTTTTGATGTTGTTGTCATTTATTGATTAACTGCTATGATTCCCTCTTGTATTTCTTTTGGTTTTGGATAGTCGTCGAGAGTTCATTTCCTAGATTGGTATCTGGCTCGTACTATCCTGCGTCCTAGGTTCTGCCTGTGAGTTGAAGCTGTTTGTCTTCAGGTCGAAGAACTCGCTTTAATAATTCTTGTAAGTTTGGTTTGACTTTTACATATTCCCTTAATTTCTGTCTATCTGGAAATGACCTAATTTCACCATCAAATTTGAACGAGAGTTTTGCAGGATATTTTATTATTGGCTGACAATTTTTTTCTTTCAAGATTTTATATACGTCATCCCATTGCCTTCTTGCCTGCATTGTTTCTGCTGAATAATCTGATCTTAGTCTTATTGTTTCTCCTCTGTATGTGACTTCTTGTTTTTCATGCGCTTCTCTCAGGATTCTTTGTTTGTCTTTAGTTTTGGCAAGTGTGAATATGATATGCCTTGGTGATTTTCTTTTGGGGTCTCTTGTATATGGGGTTTGTTGAGCTTCTTGGTTGGCCAGCATTTCATTTTTTATGATATTGGGGAAGTTTTCTGTCAGCAGTTCCTCAATGATCCTCTCTGTGTTTTCTATTTTCTTCCCCTGTTCTTAAATTCTAATCACTCATAAATTTTTGCTTTTAATTGTGTCCAATGTAACTCTCAGGGTCTCTTCATTTTTCTTTGTTCTTTTTTTCTGAGTTTTCCTGAAACAAAGTTGTATCCAAGTGTTTGTCCTCAATTCCACTGATCCTGTCTTCCACCGTTTCAAATCTGCTTCTCAGTCTTTCTATGACATCATTCATTTCTGAAGTCTTGTTGTTTATTGTTTCGATTTCTAATTGTTGCTTTTGTATAATTTCTAGTTGTGAATTTGTTTCGACATTTTCTTCCTGCACCATCTTCCTGAATTCTTCCAATTTTTTGTCTGTATTTTCCATGAATTTGTCTATTTTGTCTTCATGTTTTTCAGCTTTTTGCCTCAGTTCTTGGAGAATTCCGAGTGTTAGAGATTTGAATTTCCTATCAGGTAGTTCTAGGGTATTTTCTTCCACAGGAGAGTCATCTGGTGTTTTATTTTGGATGCCTACTGGAGCCATCCTGTCCTCTTTTTGTAAATGTTTTAATATTGTCTGCTGTTTTCAGGACATTGAGTAGTTATTTTTCTCCTTTATTGATTGTAGATTCGTTTGTTTCATCCCTTTTTAAAAAAAAAATTTTTGACTATGTCTGAGCAGGCAGACTGTGTGTTCTTTGTTGTTTGCTCATCTGTGCGCTCAATACTTTTCGCCTCCTTCTCCAGCTGGCAGGGTCAGTCACTCAGATATGGTACAGCAGGGCAGGCGTAGCTGAAGAGGAGTTACTGGGACGGGTTGTTTGTGGCACTTACTACAGCCACCAG
>NW_004444065.1:6965570-6978089 GCF_000243295.1 Trichechus manatus latirostris
GTTAAAGAACCGGAAAGTTCCCAGTGATCCCACCCATGCAGCTATGAGGTCTGGGGAAGTATCTCTCAGGTGTTGCAGTACAGCCTGGCTAGAAGTCGTAGAGGTATACAATGCCTGGTATTCAGGGATCAGAATGAGAAGGAAGATATAGAGAGATGAGAGACTGAGCAATGAAGAAAGACAAAAAGGGAAAAACAGGGAAAAGAAAACAAAACATATTTAAAAAAAAATAAAAAAGGAAGAAGAAAGGACCCCCAAAAAAACAGAAAAAAAAACCCCAACAAAATAGAAATGTCCTCAAGTATCTCTCTGCACGTCTGTGGAAGCTGAAGGGGAGTTCCTTGCCATGCAGCTCCACCTGTCCAGAAAGGGCTCCCAACTCTAGAGAAGGAAAAGAAAACAGACAAACAATTCAAAATGAACAAACGAACAAAAGCCCCGGGATCCCACCAGCGTGTTAGCCCAGACCGGGAAGCAGCTCCACACTCGAATGGAGCTCCTCGGCCCCTCAGGAAGAAGCAAAGATGGCACACGGAGCCAGGCACTGGAGCAAAAGGAGGGGGAGGCGGCGAGAGGCAAGCAAGAAATCAAAAGAAGCAGGAAAAAAAAAAAAGCAACATCAGCAGCCAACAAATGGGTCAAACGATTTTTAAAAGAATAATTCTTTTTATTTGGGGGTAAGAGAAGTGATGGATAGATTAATGACTGTTGCTCTCCAAAAGTTCTATTATCCTCTTCTCAAAAAGGAGTCATCTCTGATATTATTCCTGAAGCCCACTCTTGAGACATAGATTAGACAGGTCTATAAAACAAACAAACAATATACACTTGAGGAATGTGCTTCTTAGTTCAATCAGATTTGCAAGACCAAATGGCCAGCTTCTCTCAAAAAGCAGGATGAGAAGGCAGAAAGGGGCAGGAATGTGATGAATGATCACAGGGAACCTTGATGGAAAGGGTGAGGATGGTGTCACATTGTGGGGATTTTAACCAATGTGACAAAACAATATGTGTATAAATTTTTGAAGAGAAATTAACTTGAGCTGTAAACTTTCAGCTAAAGCACTATTAAAAAAAAAAAAGTAAAGATAGAAGTCTCTCCCTTCATAGAGCTAAGGGCCCACAAGAGTTTATATTTTCACTTCTACATTTGCTAACAGGCTGGGCAAGACAAGTAACCTCAATTATAAAACGGAAAAAAAAATATATCTATCTTGCAGGCTGGCTTTATAATCAATAAATGTTTTAATTGTGATTAAAAAAAGTCATCTCTTCATAATTCTACATGTCTAGGTTTCTGCAGAGCTTAAAATAGAAGCTCTCTGAAGGCAGAGTCTCCTCTCCCAGAAACCCTAAGAAGTGAGAGTGGACAGGGTTTAGAGGACAGCAGAAAGGAGAGAGAGTTTTGCCCCCTAATATGTGAAGAAGGTAAGTGTCAGCAGCTCCTTGTGTGATCAGACTATGCTTTGTTTCAGTGCACTGGGGAAGTAGCAAGACCTCAGAATGCAGGGAAATCTGACATATCTAAGGAAGACAGACCTTAGCCACAGGACTGTCCTAAGATTGCAACAAACTAATAGATACTCTTCAACTAAAGGGGCCTGACTTGCTGGAAGAACAGTACTCCTTGTAGACCCATAAGAAGAGTAGAAGCTCAGAGGTTGTACTTCACCAGACTTCAAGAATTTAAGTTAGCCCTGGGAAGCAAGAGAAGCGGCAGCAATAGTAGAAGGTGAATTTCCTACCAACACAGCAAATTAAACAATGAAAGTTTGTATTTAAGTTGCTAAAATAGGAAATACAGAATGCAAATGTGTGTGATATTTCTTGTAGTCCACTGTGCACACTAAATATCATGTGTTACATGAACATAATCAATGTAATATCAATTCAAGAATTTAATAATTCAAATTTCTTCCATTCTTCAATAGAAAATATTACTTTTAAAAACCGTCATCAGTGATAAATGAAAGTGGCCAGAAATTGTTTTTTGTTAAGGATGATATTGATGTCACATAATATCTCTACTACTGGCAGTCGCCAGGTTATGAACTAGATCCCTTCCAGAGTGTGTCTTTAAGAATTTGTAGGAAAACAAGAAGCTAAGACACGGTAAGCAAAAATAAAATAAATAAATAACTTATTGATGGCTCTGAGACAACAGTCAATATCAAATCACTTAAAGAGGCAGACCACAATGGCTGCAACAAATCTCAAAATAAAAAATCAAAAAATTTCCCAGAGGAAGAGAATTTCTTGGAATTACCAAAGGCAGAACACAAAAGATTAATATACAGAACTCTCCAAGAGATCAGAAAGGAGATCCAGCAAAATGCAGACATAGCAATAGAGAAACTTAAGAAGATTAGAGAAGAGCATAATGAAAAATTTAACAGGCTGCAAGAATCCACAGAGAGACTGCAATCAGAAATCCAGAAGAATAACAATAAAATTTCAGAATTAGACTACTCAATAGAAAGTCATAGGAGCAGAATTGAGGCAATGGAAGTCAGCATTAGTGAGGTTGAAGACAAAGGACTTGACACCTTCTTATTTGAAGAAAAATCAGATACAGGGATTTTAAAAAAAATGAAGAAATCTTAAGAATTATGTGGGATTCTATCAAGAGGAATAACCTAAGAGAGATGAGAGTACAAGAACGAGGGGGATAAAAGAATATACAGAGAGAATTGTTGAAGATTTGATGGCAGAAAACTTCCCTGATATCATGAAAGTTGAGAAGATATCTATCCAAAATGCTCATCAAACCCCACATAAGGTATATCCCAAAGGAAAGTCACTAAGACATGTTATAATCAAACTTGGTAAAACCAAAGATAAAGAGAGAATTTTAAGAGCTGATAGGGATAAACGACAAGTCATCTACAAAGGAGAGTCAATAAGACTAAGCTTGGACTACTCAGCAGAAACAATCCAGGCAAAAAAGCAATGGGGATGATATATATAAAGCCTTGAAGGAGAAAAACTGCCAGCTAAGAATTATATGTCCAGCAAAAATGTCTCTCAAATATGATGGCAAAATTAGGGCATTTCCAGATAAACGGAAGTTCAGGGAATTTAAAAACCAAACCAAAATTACAGGAAATATTAAAGGGAGTCCTCCAGTTAGAAAATCAATAACACCAGATAACAATCGAAGACTAGAACACAGGACAGAGCAACCAGATATCAATCCAGATAGGGAACTCACAAAAATAAATCAAAGCTAAAACACTGAAAATAGGGAAACAGAGATGTCAATATGTAAAAGATGACAACCTTAAAACAAAAATAGGGATTAAAAAAATGCATACATAGTTTTTTTATATCGAGAGGAAGTCAAGACAATATAAAGAAATGAAAGACTGGTTTAAACTTAGAAAAATAGGGGTAAATATTAAGGTAACCACAAAGGAAACTAACAATCCTACACATCAAAATAAATAACAGGAAAAATATAAAGACTCAGCAAATACAAAATCAACAACAATGGAAAAGATGAAAAGAAAATACATAGATAAAAAACAACTCAGCACAGAAAATTAAGTGGAACAGAGAAACTATCAACAACACACAGAAAAAGCCATCAAAATGACAGCGCTAAACTTTTGCCTATCAATAACTACGCTGAATGTAAATGGATAAACGCACCAATAAAGACACAGAGAAAGGCAGAATGGATTAAAAAAAAAAAAATGATCCATCTATACACTGCCTACAAGAGACACACCTTAGACTGAAAGACGCAAACAAACTAAAACTCAAAGGATGGAAAAAAATATATCAAGCAAACAACACTCAAAAACGAGCAGGAGTGGCAAAATTAATCTCTGACAAAATAGATCCTAAAGTAAAATCCACCACAAAGGATAAAGAAGGACACTATATAATGATTAAAGAGTCAATACACCAGAAGGACATAACTATAGTAAATATTTATGCACCCAATGACAGGGCTTCAAAATACATAAAACAAACCCTAACAGCATTGAAAAGAGAGATATACAGCTCCACAATACTAGTAGGAGACTTCAACACACCACTTTCAATGAAAGAACATTCAGAAAGAAGCTTAAAAATGACACGGAAGATCTAAATGCTACAATCAACCAACATGATCTCATGGACATATACCGAACACTTGACCCAACAGCAGCCAAGTATACTTTCTTTTCCAACGCACATGGAACATTCTCTAGAATAGACCACGTATTAGGCCATAAAGCAAGTCTTAACATAATCCAAAGAATTGAAATATAACAAAGCATCTTTTCTGACCATAAAGCATAAAAGTAGAAACCAATAACAGAAAAAGCAAGGAAAAAACAAATCAAACACATGGAAACTGAATAACACCTTGCTAAAAAACCACCGGATTATACAAGAAATTCAAGATAGAATGAAGAAATTCATAAAATCAAAAGAGAATGAAAACACATCGTGCCAGAATCTTTGGGACACAGCAAAACCAGTTCTCAGAGGTCAGTTTATAGCAATAAATGCACACATCCAAAAAGAAGAAAGAACCATAATCAAAACACTAACCCTACAAATGGAACAAGTAGAAAGAGAGCAGCAAAAGAAGCCCTCAGGCACCAGAAGAAAGGAAATAATAAGAATTAAATGAAATAGAGAATAGAAAAACAATTGAAAGAGTTAACATGTCCAACAGCTAGTTCTTTGAAAAGATCAACAAAATTGATAAGCCTTTAGCTAAAACTGGCAAAAGAAAAACAGGAGAGGAAGCAAATAACTCATATAAGAAATGAAATGGGCGATATCACAACAGACCCAACAAATTAAAAGAATCATAACAGAATACTATGAAAAATTGTACTCTAACAAATTTTAAAGCATAGAGGAAATGGACAAATTTCTAGAAACACACTACCTACCTAAACTAACACAAAAAGAGGTAGAACAACTAAATAAACCTAAAACAAAAGAAGAGATTGAAAAAGTAATTAATAAACTCACAACAACAACAACAACAACAAAAAACCCTGGTCCGGACGGTTTCACTGCAGAATTCTACCAAATTTTCAGAGAAGAATTAACACCACTACTACTAAAGGTAATTCAGAGCATAGAAAAGGATGGAATACTCCCAAACTCATTCTATGAAGACAGCATATCCCTGATACCAAAACCAGGTAAAGATACCACACACAAAAAGAAAATTAGAGACCAATTTCCTTCATGATCATCGATGTAAAAATCCTCAACAAAATTCTAGCCAATACAATTCATCAACACATCAAAAAAGGCACTTCACCAAAGAAGACATTCAGGCAGCTAACAGACACTTGAAGAAATGCTCATGGTCATTAGCCATTAGAGAAATGCAGATCAAAACTACAATGAGATACCATCTCACCCCGATAAATCTAACATTAATCCAAAAAATACAAAATAATAAATGTTGGAGAGGTTGTGGAGAGACTGGAACACTTATACACTGTTGGTGGGAATGTAAAATGGTACAACCACTTTGGAAACTGATTTGGTGCTTCCTTAAAAAGCTAGAAATAGAAGTACCATATGATCCAGCAATTCCACTCCTTGGAATGTATCCTAGAGAAATAAGAGCCATCACTCGAATAGTTACATACACACCCATGTTCATCGCAGCACTGTTCATGATAGCAAAAAGATGGAAACAACCTAGGTGTCCATCAACAGATGAATGGATAAACAAATTATGGTAAATTTCTACAATGGAATACTACACAATGATAAAGAACAATGATGAATCCCTGAAACATCTTATAACATGGAGGAATATGGAAGTCATTATGCTGAGTGAATTTAGTCAGTCACAAAATGTCAAATATTGTATAAGACCACTATCATAAGAACCCAAGAAATGGTTTAAACACACAAAGAAAACATTCTTTGATGGTTACGAGGGTGAGAAGGGAGGGAGGGAGTTATTCACTAACTAGATAGTAGATGAGAATAACCTTAGGTGAAGGGATGGACAGCACACACTACAGGGGAAATCAGCACAACTGGATGAAACCAAAACTAAGAAGTTTCCTGAATACGACCAAACACTTCGAGGGACAGAGTAACAGTGGCAGGGGTCTGGGGACCATGGTTGTAGGGGATATCTAGGTCAATTGGCATAACAAATTTTATTAAGAAAATGTTCTGAATCTTACTTTGGTGAGTGGCATCTGGGTTGTTAAAAGCTAATGAGCAGCCATCTAAGAGGCATCAATTGGTCCCAGCCACCTGCAGTAAAGGAGAATGAAGAACATCAAGGTCATAAGGAAAGTATTAGCCCAAGAGACAGAAAGGGCCACATAAACCAGAGACTTCAACATCCTGAGACCAAAGGAACTAGATGGTATCTGGCTACCACCGATAACTGCCCTGACAGGGAACACAACAAAGATTCCCTGATGGAGCAGGAGAAAAGTGGGTGCAGAACTCAAATTCTAGTAAGAAGACCAGACTTGATGGTCTGACTGAGACTGGAGGAATCCCAGAAAGCATGGCCCCCAGACTCTCTGTCAATGCAGAACTACAACCATTCCCAGGCCAACTCTTCAGACAAAGATTGGATTGGACTATGGGATACAAAATAATATGCCTGAAGAGTGTGCTTCTTGGCTCTAGTTGATAGATCAGACTAAACGGGCAGCTCCTGTCCGGAGCTGAGATGAGAAGGCAGAGGGGGTCAGGAGCTGGTTGAATGGACACGGGAACTCAGTGGTGGATAGGAGGAGTTTGCTGTCACAGTACAGGGAGAGCAATTAGAGTCACATAACAATGTATGCACAAATCTTTGTATGAGACACTAACTTGAATTGTAAACTTTCACTTAAAGTACAACAACAACAACAAAAAGCTTATATCCAAGCCTATGTTCAACCACATATCTCTGGACTGTGATAAGAGAAAGGAATAAAGATATTTCTTTGAACTACTTTAAAAAAAAAAAAAGAATTTTTAAGTAAGTTGGAACAGGTGTATACAGTTCTTATTTAGTCTTACATTAGTGCAAGAAGGAGTCCTGGTGATGTAGTGGTTAAGAGCTACGACTGCTAACCAAAAGGTCGGCAGTTCGAATTCACCAGCGGCTCCTTGGAAACCCTATGGGGCAGTTCTACCCTGTCCTATAGGATCATTATGAGTTGGATTCGACACAGTGGCAATGGGTTTTTTAAGGACTCCACTGCAAGAAAATTCTCAAAGCCTTCTCAATAATTTAAAAGCTACAGGTACAGCAAGTGAAGTTGACTATGATGAAGAATTTGTTGTGAGTAGGGACTTGTTCAATTGTTTCTAAGTGAGGGCAAATTTACATTGCATAAAAGGGCAAGTATGTTTTGTCTGTAAGTCCAGTGTTCCTAACCTGGGGAATTGCCTGTAGTTGATGAGTGTAACAAGTAAAAAAATTTTGTACCTCTGCCTCCCTGAAGAGTTCCTTCAAAGTTTATTGATACAAGAAAAGAATTGCCTATTCAGCCATGTATTTGGAGAAAAAGAGAAACCATTTTTGGAAATAGCTTGAGTCACAATGAACTGACATTTTATTAAGTCTAATTTTTCTCAATCTATCCCATCTACCATCCCTCTTCCATCTATATGAAGAGCTAGTTGTTGTATTTACCGCCCCACTCCTTTGTAGACTTCAGTGCCCTAAAAACTTATATAGTCTTGGACTTAATTGTATCTTGTAAAGGTAGCTTATTTGAAATGACTATGAATCAAATAACAGTATATAAATGTGTGTGTATATTTCACATATGCATGTTTATATATATATACACACATACATTTATACACACATATTACACACATGTGTGTAATATGTAAATATTTTTAAATAAATGAAAATAGGAAATGGAAATGAGTCATATTTCTGTGCTATTTTAAATTACATTAAGTTATTTGAAATGTATCTGTCAGTTTGTCGTACTGTAATGGCTTATGTGTTGCTGTGACTCTGGAAGTTTTGCCACCAGTATTTCAAATACCAGCAGGGACACCCTTGGTGGACAGGTTTCAGAGGAGCTTCCAGACTAAGAAAGACTAGGAAGAATGACCTAGCAGTCTACTTCTGAAAAAAAATTGTCCAAAGAAAACCTTATGAATAACAGGGGAACATTGTCTGATATAGTGCCTGAAGATGAGCTCCTCAGGTTGAAACGCACTCAAAATACAACTGGATAAGGGCTGACTCCTCAAAGCAGAGTCAGCCTTAATGATGTGGACGGAGTCAAGCTTTTGGGACCTTCATTTGCTTATGTGGCATGACTCAAAATTATAACAACTACAAACATCCATTAATACTCAGAACGTGGAATGTACAAGGTATAAACCTAGGAAAATTGTAAGTCATCAAAAATGAACTGGCATGCATAAACATCAATATCGTAGGCATTAGTGAGCTGAAATGGACTGGCATTAGCCATTTTGATCAGACAGTCACATGGTCTACTATGCCTGGAAAAACAAGTGGAAGAGGAATGACGTTGCATTTGTCAAAAATAACATTTTAAGGTCTATCTGGAAGTACAGTGATAGGATAATATCCATACACCTACAAGGAAGACCAGTTAATACCAGTTTTTCAAATTCACACACCAACCACTAAGGCCAAAGATGAAGAAATTGAAGCTCTTTACCAACTTTTGTAGTCTGAAATTGATCAAACATGCAATCAAGATGCATTAATAATTACTGCCAATTGAAATGTGAAAGTTGGAAACAAAGAAGAAGGATTGGTAGTTGGAAAATATGGCCTTGGTGATAGAAACGATGCTGGAGATCGCATGATAGGATTTTGCAAGACAAACAATTTCTTCATTGCAAATACCTTTTCTCAACAACAGAAATGGCAACTATACACACGGACCTCGTCAGGTGGAATACATAGGAATCAAATCAACTACATCTGTGGAAAGAGAAGATGGAAAATCTCAATATCATCAGTCAGACTGTGGAACAGACCATCATTGCTCATATGTAAGTTCAAGTTGAAGTTGAAGAAAATTAGAACAAGTCCAGGAGAGCCAAAGTATGACATTGAGTATATCCTTCATGAATTTAGAGACCATGTCAAGAATAGATTTGAGGATTGAACAATAATGACCAAAGAACACACCAGTTGTGGAATGACATCAATGACATCATACAGGAAGAAAGCAAGAGGCCAATAAAAAGACAGGAAAAAGAGCAAAGACCAAAATGGAAGTCAGAAGAGACTCTGAAACTTGCTCTTCAATGTAGAGTAGCTAAAAAGCAAAAGGAAGAAATAATGAAGTAAAAGAGTTGAACAGAAGATTTCAAAGGACACCTTGGGAAAACAAGAAAAGCATTAAAATGAAAGTGCAAATATAGAAAACCAAAAGGGAAAAACAATCTTGGCGTTTCTCAATCTGAAGAACTGAAGAAAAAAATTCAATCCTCAAGTTGCATACTGAAGGATTCTACAGGGAAAATACTAAATGACCCAGGAAACACCAAAAGAAAATGGAAGGAATATACACAGTCACTGTACCAAAAATGGTTAGTCAGTGTTCAACCACTTCAGGAGGTAGCATATGATCAAGAACCAATGGTACTGAAAGAAGAAGTCCAAGCTGCACGGAATGCATTGGTGAAAAGTAAGGCTCCAGGAATTGATGGAATACCAACTGAGATGTTTCAACAAATGGATGCAGCACTAGAAATGCTCACTTGTCTACGATAAGAAGTTTGCAAGACAGCTACCTGGTCAACCAACTGGAAGAGATCCATATTTGTACCCATTCCAAAGAAAGGTGATTTAACAAAATGTGGAAATTATTGAATAATATCATTAATATCACACACAAGGAAAATTTTTCTGAAGATCATTTGAAAGCAGTTACGGAAGTGGGGCCAAGATGGCGGAGTAGTCAGAAGGCTTCCTATGTCCCTCTTACAACAGAGACCTGAAAAAACAAGTGAATTGATTGTATATGAATATCTAGGAGCCCTGAACAAGGCAAAGTTGAGGAATCGGACTGAGTGAAAGTGGGAGAGAGATGGTTAAGAAGCAGCTAGGAGTTGCCTGACCTCACCTGGTGGGAGATGCAGCCCTTCGGCCCGCATCGGCTCAGGGTGCACAGTAAGGCAGACATACAGCTCTGATCGCTTGCTCAGGAGGCACTTTCCACACTGAGAGAGATCCAGCAGCAGAGATTCTACTTGGACACTATGAAGCAGTGAAAAGCAGCACCCAAGTGGCTGACAAGAAGTACTTGTGTGTGGCCTTTTGCAGGGATTTAAAAAAAAAAAAAACACTGGAGATATACCTCTCTACCACTTACCTCCTCACTCCCCTCTGGGCACTGGGTCCGGCCGGTTTCAGCAATATGTGAGTCCTCTGGGCCAGAAGTAGATCCCATAAAGTGCCCTGACCCATTCTCCTTGACTTGGAGAGGGAACAAATTAACAAACAGGGAAAAAAAATAAGCTACCGGCCCCCCTAAGCCAGGAACTCAGGGTTGACACAGTTCCTTAACCTAGGCAGAAACATAAGGGATCTGCAGACTTTGAGTGCCTTCCATCCCTGTATAGACTTGTGTAGACCTATCTCAACAATGTAAGCTCTCACCACCACAATATAACAGTGTAAATACTTGAAGCCTAACTTCAACTGTTTAGCTGTGAAGTGGCAGGTTTGTGACCCTTGACACTACTCTGTCCTTTAAGCAGGTGCCTTACCTGTTTGCTTGAGGAGTGGTGGCTCCACTCATACCACCTAGCCACCTGCTACAGGGGACCAAGAATAAGTGCTGCCCACCAGTCTTTACAGCCAACAGAGTAGTGTGCTCATAGTCCAGCTGCAAAAATCATCTACCTACTCACTCTAGGGAACAAGGACACACTTTCCTTTCAGACACTCAAGACGAGGTGTCAGCCCACTGCTTTGCTCAGCGCATGACCCCCTACTGCAGCCAGATACCTGTGCCTACACCAGTCATTCAGGCTTCTTTAAGACTGTAGGTGAGAGCCTGCACCACACTCTTGGTGACTGACAGCCTGAACACCTGAGATGAATCCATGCAAGAAAATTTAACAGACTTCTGGGCACACATACATAGTTTCAGACCTAATTACCTAGCGACAAGACTTTAGAGCTTCAAAGGTGCCAATAATCAAACTAGTGCACACAAACAGCATATTTGGGCATATTAAAAAAACAAAACAAGAAGCTAGGCCACACTAAACAAATAAGAAATAAAATTATAATAACTTATTGATGGCTCAGGAACAACAGTCAATATCAAATCACATAAAGAGGCAGTCCATTATGGCTTCAGAAAGCTCCCAAAATAAAGAATTGATAAATTTTCCAGAGGAAGAGAATTTCTTGGAATTACCAGAGGCAAATACGAAAGATTAATATACAGAACTCTTCAAGAAATTAGAAAGGAAATAAGGTGTAACACAGAGAAATATAAAGAACATACAGACAAAGCAGTAGTGGAACTTAAAAAGGTTATTCAAGAGCATAATGACAAATTTAATAGGCTGCAAGAGTCCATAGAGAGACAGCGATCAGAAATCCAGAAGATTAACAATACAATTTCAGAATTAGACAACTCAATAGAATGTTATAGGAGTAGAATTGAGGCAGTAGAAGTTACAATTAATGACACTGAACGTAACACACTTGACACCAACTTATTTGAGGAAAAATCAGATAAAAGAGTTTAAAAAAATGAAAAAACTCTAAGAATTATATGGGACTCTATCAAGAGAAATAACCTACGAGTGATTGAAGTACCAGAAGGGGGGTGGGACAGAAAATACAGAGAGAATTGTTGAAGATTTCTTGACAGAAAACTTCCCTGTCATCATGAAGTATGAGAAGATATCTATTCAAGATGCTCTTCAAACCCCACATAAGGTAGACACAAAAGAAAGTCATCAAGACATATAATAATCAAATTTGCCAAAGCGAAAAAGATACAGAGAGAATTTTAAGAGCAGCTAAGGATAAAAGAATAGTCTTCTACAAAGTAGAGTCGATTAGAATAAGCTCAGACTACTCAGCAGAAACCATGCAGGCAAGAAGGCAATGGGATGACATATATAAAGCCTTGAAGGAAAAAAAAAAACTGCCAGCCAAGAATTATATATCCAGCAAAACTGTCTCTCAAATATGATGGCAAAATTAGGGCATTTACAGATAAACAGAAGTTTAGGGAATTTGCAAAAACAAACCAAAATTACAAGAAATACAAAAGGGAGTCCTCCGATTAGAAAATCAATAACTTCAGATAAAAACGCAAGATGAGAACACAGGACAGAGGAACCAGATATCGACTCAAATACGGAAGTCAAAAATACATCAAAGTTAAACACTGAAAATAGGGAAACAGATGTCAATATGTAAAAAAGGAGAACATTAAAACAAAAAAGATGGACTTAAAAAAATGCAGACAGATTTTTCATAAGGAGGGGAAGTCAAGGCAATATAAAGAAATAAAAGACTGGTATAAACTTAAAAAAATAGGGGTAAATATTAAGGTA
>NW_004444065.1:6978849-6981573 GCF_000243295.1 Trichechus manatus latirostris
AAATCGTCAACAAAATTCTAACCAATAGAATTCAGCAACATATCAAAAAAATAATTCACCATGATCAAGTGGGATTTATACCAGTTATGCAGGGATGGTTCAACATGAGAAAAACAATGTAATCCATCACATAAATAATACAGAAGACAAGAACCACATGATCTTATCAATTGGTGCGGAAAACGCATTTGAAAAAGTCCAACACCTGTCCATGATAAAAACTCTCAACAAAATAGGAATAGAAGGGAGCTTCCTCAACATAACTAAGGCCATTTATACAAAGCCAGCAGCCAACATCATCCTAAATGGAGAGACTTTGAAAGTATTCCCCTTGAGAACGGGAACTAGACAAGGATGCCCTTTATTACCACTTTTATTCAACATTGTGCTGGAGGTCCTAGCCAGAGCAATTATGCTAAAAAAAAAGAGATAAAGGGCATCCAAATTGGTACGGAAGATGTCAAAGTACCTCTCGTTGCAGATGATATGATCTTCTACACAGAAAGCGCCAAAGAATCCACAAGAAAACTACTGGAACTAATAGAAGAAATCAGCAAAGTTTCAGGATACAAGATAAACACAAAAATCAGTTGGATTCATTTATACCAACAAAGAGAACCTCGAAGAGGAAATCACCAAATCAATACTATTTACAATAGTCCCCAAGAAGATAAAATACTTAGGAATAAATCTAATCAGAGATGTAAAATATGTATACACAGAAAACTACAAGACACTACTGCAAGAAACTAAAAGAGACCTGCATAAGTGAAAAACATACCTTGCTCATGGATAGGTAGACTCAACATTGTGAAAATGTCAATTCTACCCAAAGCGATCTTCAGATACAGTGCAATCCCGATCCAAATTCCAATGGCATTTTTTAATGACATGGAGAAACAAATCACCAACTTCATACAGAAAAGGAAGAGGCCTCAAATAAATAAAGCACTACTCAAGAAGAAGAACAGTGTGGAAGGCCTCACACTACCTGATTTTAGAACCTACTATATCACCACAGTAGTGAAAACAACCTGGTACTGGTACAACAACAGATACATAGACCAATGGAACAGAATTGAGAATCCAGACATAGTTTCATCCACCGATGAGCAGCTGATATTTGACAAAGGCCCAAAGTCCGTTAATTGGGGGAAAGACATTCTCTTTAACAAACGGTGCTGGCGTAACTGGATATCCATCTGCAAAAATCTGAAACAAAGAGATCAGCAAACAGGAGATACAAGAAAGCAGCTTCACAGAACTTCCAGCAGGAGACAGAACAACCAGTAACCCACAATATAGGATTTCCCACACCCCACCATTCTTCACCCCCACTTAGCCTACTCTTCTTCCTGCAGCCACAGTCTATTGGCCAGAAAGCACAAGCTTCCCCCAGTGACACTTGGATTCCATCCGCCTGCACTGGCCAGCTCCCTGAGTGCCATTTATTGGCTGCTAGTGTTGCTTTATTCCACTTCTTTAGATTTCTTCCTTACCTGTCAACACCTCCTCTCCTTTCTCTCAAATACCTAGCTCTGTGCGCCATCTTTGCTTCTTCCTGAAAGGCTGCAAAACACTGCTCGACTGTGAAACTGTTTCCCGGCCAGAGCCACCACTGTGGTGGGACTCCCGGGGCGTTTTTGTTTGTTCGTTTGTTTGTTTGCCCTGAATTGTTCTGTTTTGATTTGTTTGTTTTCTTTTTCTTTTCTAGGCTTGGGAGCCCCTTCTAGTCAGGCAATGCCAGATGGCTTGGAAGCTAGTCCCTTACTCTGTGCAGATGCGCAGGGACATCGCTGGGGCAATTTCATTTTTCTTGTTTTTTTTTTTCTTTTTCTTTTTAATTTGTTTTTTTTTTTTATTTGTTTGTTTAGTTTTTTTCTCTCTCTTACTCCCTTTTTATCTTTATTTCCAGTTTCTGGATTTATTCATTTTTTCTTTTCACCTTTTTCTTTTTTTTTATTTTTGTTTTTCCCCATTTCTCTGTCTCTCATCTCTCCACTCTAATAGCAAGTTCGCTTAGCACTCTTTTTTGTTTGTGTGTATATTTTTGCCTTTTCCTTTCTCCTTTCTCTCATCTTTCCCAAACTCATCTCAGCTCCACACATCACAATCTCCCCCCTCCTTCCTACCTAACTGCACCATGCACTGAACATCACACTGTCAAGTAACACAGGCATGGCCTACTGGAACCTGCCCTGCACTGATTCCTGGTCTGCACTATCAGCCCTGGTATGTGCAAAAAACCTATCCCAGCAACTCCCCTTCAGCTGGACCTGCCCTACTTTACCATACGTGAGTGACTGACCCTGCCCATTGGAGAAGAGGTGATAAGTATTACACCCATAGACAAGCAAACAACAAAGAACACATACCCTTCCAGCTCACACATAACCAAATAAAACAAAAAAGCAGGATGAAACAAACAAATCTATAATCAATAAACGAGGAAAATAACCACTGAATGTGCCAAAGACAACAGACAATATCAAAACATTTACAAAAACAGGACAGGATGGTTCCAGTAGGTAACCAAAATAAAACACCAGATAACCTTCCAGTAGAAGAAAAGGCACTAGACCTAACTGATAGGGAATTCAAATCTCTAATATTCAGAATTATCCAAGAGTTGAAGCAAAAAAACAGACAAAAATGAGGAAAAAATAGACAAATGCATGGAAAAGCAGACAAATTCATGGAAAACACAGACAAAAAATGAAGAAT
>NW_004444065.1:6983575-6997681 GCF_000243295.1 Trichechus manatus latirostris
AAAAAAAAGACCAGATTTACTGGCCTGACAGACTGGAGAAACCCTGAGAGTATGGCCTCCGGATACCCTTTTAGCTGAGTGGTGAAGCCCCTCACGAAGTTCACTGTTCAGTTGGGGATTGGACAGCCTCATAAAGCAAAACAGGACTAATTAGGCACAGCAGTCCAGGGACAAGGACTAGATGGCAGGAAGGGACAGGAAAGCTGGTAATAGGGAACCCAAGGTTGAGAAGGGACAGTGTTGACATGTCATGGGGTTGTTAACCATTTTTATAGGGCAATATGTGTACTGTTTAATGAGAAACTATATGTTCTGCAAATCTCATCTAAGGTACAGAAAAAAAAAAAGAATTATCTACGTGAGATCAAATTGACAACAGCACCTCAAAAGGTTTGACGGGAAGCCTAGGGGACAATGAGTTGAAGATAATGTTGATGGAATAATTTGGAAAAGGATAGTGAGAGTAGCAGCACAACTGGAAGAATGTAATGGATGTCACAGAATTGTACATGTAGAAATGTTCAAAATGGTATAACTTTGGCTATATATATTTTCACCAAAAAATAGTTCCTCAAGGTAGAGAAGGGAGACTGTTGACATGTCTTGGGGTTGTAAACCAACATCATAAAACAGTCTGTGTACTGACTGTTTAAAGAGAAACGATTTGTTCTATAAACCTTCATCTAAAGTACAATAAAAATTTTTTTTAAAAAATCTGAAACAAGACGAATACCTCACACCATGCACAAAAACTAACTCAAAATGGATCAATGACTTAAATATAAAATAGAAAACAATAAAGATCATGGAAGAAAAAATATGGACAACACTAGGAGCCCTAATACATGGAATAAACACAATACGAACCATAAGTAACAGTGCACAAGTACCAGAAGAGAGATCAGATAAATGGGAGCTCCTAAAAATCAAACACTTATGCTCATCAAAAGACTTCACCAAAAGAGTCAAAAGACAACCTACAGACTGGGAGAAAATTTTTCGCTATGTCAAAATCTGATCAGCGTCTTATCTCTAAAATCTACACGATACTGCAAAACCTCCACAACAAAAAGACAAATATCCCAATTGAAAAATGAGCAAAGGATACGAACAGGCACTTCAGCAAAGAAGATATTCAGGTGGCTAATAGACACATGAAGAAATGCTCACAATCATTAGCCATTAGACAAATGAAAATCAAAACTATAGTGAGATATCATCTCACCCCAACAAGGCTAGTATTAATCGAAAAAACACAAAATAATAAATGCTGGAGACGTTGTGGAGAGACTGGAATACTTATACACTGTTGGTGGGAATGTAAAATGGTACAAACACTTTGGAAATCGATTTGGCACTTCCTTAAAAAGCTAGAAATAGAAGTACCATATGATCCAGCAATCCCACTCCTTGGAATATATCCTAGAGAAATAAGAGCCGTCACACGAATAGATATATGCACACCCATGTTCATTGCAGCACTGTTCACAATAGCAAAAAGACAGAAAAAACCTAGATGCCCATCAACAGATGAATGGATAAATTATGGTATATCCACACAATGGAATACTATGCAATGATAAGAACAACGATGAAACTGAGAAACATAACATGGAGGAAGCTGGAACTCATTATGCTGAGTGAATTTAGTCAGTCACATAAGGACAAATATTGTATAAGACCACTATTATAAGAACTTAAATAAAGTTTAAATACAGAAGAAAACATTTTTTGATGGTTACGAGGGTGGGGAGGGTGGGTGAGGGTTATTTACTAACTTAGTAGATAAGAATTATCTTAGGTGAAAAGAAGGACAGCACACACTACAGAGGAAGTCAGTACAACTGGACTAAACGAAAGCTAAGAAGTTTCCTGAATACAAACAATTTGAGGGACAGAGTAGCAGGGGTAGGGGTCTGGGGACCATGCTTTCATGGGACGTCATGGTCAATTGGCATAACAAAGCTTATTAATAAAAGTTCTTCATTCTACTTTGATGAGTGGCATCTGGGATCTTAAAAGCTTGCAAGTGGCCATCTAAGATGCATCAATTGGTCCCAACCAGCCGGAGGAAAGGACAATGAAGAACACTAAAGACACAAGGAAAGTACTAGCCCAAGACACAGAAAGGGCCACATAACCCAAAACTTCATTAGCCTGAGACCAGAAGAACTAGATGGTGGCCGGCTACCACCAATGACCACCCTGACAGGGAACACAGCAGAGTCCCGGATGGAGCAGGAGAAAGGTGGGGTGCAGAACTCAAATTGTAGTAAGAAGACCAGACTTAATGGTTTGACTGAGACTGGAGGAACCCAGGAAAGCATGTCCCCTGGATTCTCTATCATCCAGAACTAAAACAATTTGAGGACAACTCTTCAGACAGGGATTGGACTTGACTGTGGGACATAAAGTGATACTTGTGAGGAGTGTCTCTCTTAGCTCAACTAGATACAAAAGACTAAAAGGGCAGTTTCTGTCCAGAGGTGAGATGGGAAGACAGAGAGGATTAGTAGCTGGTTGAATGGACACAGAGAATCAGGGGTGGAAAGGAGGAGTGTTGTCACAGTATGCGGAGAGCAATTAGAGTCACATAACAATGTATGTATAAATTTTTGTAAGGGAAAAAAATTAAAAAATTAAAAAAAAATCTGTCGCACTAGTACATTGACAGGAAACTGCCAGAAATTGAAGCTGGTCTCAGAAGAGGACTTAGAACAAGGAGCATCATTGCTGATGTCAGGTGGATCATGGCTGAAAGAGAGAATACCAGAAAGATTTTTTATCTGTGTTTTATTGACTATGCAAAGACATTCAACTATGTGAATTATAACAAATTATGGATAATATTGCAAAGAATGGAAATTCCAGAACAGTTAATTGTGCTCATAAGGAACCTGTACTTAGACCAAGAGGCAATTGTTCGAACAGAACATGGGGATACTGGGTGGTTTAATGTTAAGAAAGGTGTACGTCAGGGTTGTATCTTTTCACCACACTTACTCAATCTGTATGCTGAGCAAATAATCTGAGAAGCTGGACTATGTGAAGAAAGGGGTGTCCGGATTGGAGGAAGACTCATTAACAACCTGCAATATGCAGATGACATAACCTTGCTTGCTGAAAGTAAAGAGGACTTGAAACACTTACTGATGAATAGCAAAGCCCACAGTACTTGGTATGGACTACACCTCAACATAAAGTAAACAAAAATCCTCACAACTGGACCGATAAGCAGCATCATGATAAATGGAGAAAATATTGACATTGTCAAGGATTTCATTTTACTTGGATCCACAATCAATGACCATGGAAGCAGCAGTCAAGAAAATCATCGACGCATTGCATTGGGTAAATCTGCTGCAAAAGAACTCTTTCAAGTATTAAAAAGCAAAGATGTCACTTTAAGGACTAAGGTGTGCCTGTCCCAAGCCATGGAGTTTTCAATATCCTCATATGCATATAAAAGCTGGACAATGAATAAGGAAGACTGAAGAAGAATAGGCCCCTTTGAATTATAGTGTTGGTGAAGAATATTGAATATACCATGGACTACCAGAAGAACAAACATGTCTGTCTTGGAAGAAGTACAGCTAGAATGCTCACTGGGAGAACAAATGACAAGACTTCATCTCATATACTTTGGACATGTTGTCAGGAGAGACCAGTCCCTGGAGAAGGACATTATGCTTTGTAAAGCAGAGGACCAGCAAAAAAGAGAAAGACTCTGCGAGATGAATTGACACAGATGCTGCAACAATGGGCTCAAGTATAGCAATGATTGTGCGGCTGGCACAGGACTGGGCAGTGTTTTACTGTGTTGTACATAGGGTCGATATGAGTCGGAACTGACTCAATGGCACCTAACAACAACAAAGGTTTTTGAAAAACCCTAAAATTTGTAAGACATCCTGCTGCTTTGCCATCACAAGTGCAGGAATAGGTTGGGGATAGTGTTACAGAACATCCCCTATTTATGGTGGATAAGTTTCATTTATTTTTTTCATAAACACCAAGCAAAATAATTTAAAACATATTGGAAGGAATTATCTCAAATGTATTGAAAAACTCATTACTAGTATTGGTTCATTCTAGATGTCTGACCTTGGTTGCACATTGCTCTGGAATTCAGTTGAGTCTTCCGTTTATATTGACACTTGCATAGTTTGGGCATTTTCCTGGAGCAGAAGATATTTCTGAAATTATTAAGAAAAAAATTAATGGGTTGAAATATTTCACAATTTTTGAAATATCTAGTTTCTCCCTACTTGCATGAAAGGTAGTTTGGCGGAGTGGTGGTGGAGGGGAGTCAATCTGGCCAGTGGTTTGTCATTTTTTGGTTTTGTTGATTCTTTCTACTATTTTTCTATTCTCTATTTCATTATTTCTGCTCTGATCTTTATTATTTCCTTTCTTCTAGTGGTTGTGGACTTCTTTTGCCGTTCTCTTTGTATTTGTTTGAGTTGTATAGCTAATGTTCTGATTTTGTCCCTTTCTTCTTTTTTGATGTGTGCATCTATTGCTATAGATGACCTCTGAGCACTATCTTTGCTGTGTCCCAAAGGTTTTGGTATGATGTGTTTCCATTCTCGTTTGATTTCGGGAATTTTTTGATACCATCTTTGATTGCTTGTATTACCCAGTGGTTTTTAAGCAGAGTGTTAGTCAGTTTCCATGTATTTGATTTTTTTTCCTCGCTGTTCCTGTTATCAGTTTCTACTTTTACGGCATTGTCATCAGAGAAGATGCTTTGTATTATCTCAATGTTTTAGATTTTGTGGAAGGTTGCTTTGTAGCCTAAGAAATGTTCTTTGCTGAAAAATGTTCCATGTGTGTTGCGAAAAAAAAAATAAGTATACTTTGCTGATGTTTGAAGGAGGATTCTATATATGTCTATCAGTAAAAGTTGGTTGATTGTGACCTTTAGATCTTCTGTATCTTTGTTGAGTTTCTTTCTATATGTTCTATCCTTTACCAAAAGTAGTGTATTGAAGTCCCCTACTGTTATTGTGGAACTATTACTTTCTCTTTTCAGTGCTATTAGAGTTTGTTTATGTATTTTTGAGCCCTGTCATTGGGTGCTATGTCCTCATGGTGAATTGTAACTTTAATCATTATATAATGTCTTTCCTCATCTTTTATGGTGGATTTTGTTTTAAAGTCAATTTTATGCTCTTTTTTGATTGCTGTTTGCTTGATGTGTTTTTTCCATCCTTTGATATATTTATGTCTTTGTTTCTAAGATGTGTCTCTTGAAAACAGCATATTGGTAGGTCCTGTTTTTTTTTGTTTGTTTGTTTGTGTGTTTGTTTTTTTAATCCATTCTGTCACTCTCTGTCTCCTTCTGGGTGGATTTAAGCCATTTCGTTCAGTGTAATTATCAATAGGTGTGAGTTTATTGCTGTCATTTAGTAGTGTTTTTCTTTTGTGATGCTTTTACTCCCCTGTCCCGAATCTCTTTTGTTTGTGGATTTTTTTCATTTCTTTAGTTTTTGTAGATTTTGTGTTGACTGAGACTTTATGTTTTTCTTATTTTGATGAGTAGGTTTGTTAAATTTCTTTGTGGTTACCTTGAAATTACCCCTATCTTCCTAAGTTTAAACCAGTCTTTTAACTTGACATCTCCTTGAAATCCTCTCCATTTGGAAATTCTATAGCTACACCACTTCTTCTCTTTTTTATTTGTCTGATGTTGTAGTCATTTACAGATTGACCTCTCTGGTTCCTTGTTGTAAATACTTTAGTTTTGTTTTATCCTTGAGAGTTCATTACTTAGGTTTGCAACTGGCTGATGGTATCCTGTGTCCTAGATTCAGGTTGCTGTCTGATGTTGGTGATTCTCTAATGAAAACACATCCTTTAATAATTCTTCTAAGTTTTGTTTGCTTCTTACATAGTCCCTGAATTTCTGTTTATGTGGAAATGTCCTAATTTCTCCATCATATTTGAGAGATGATTTTGCAAGATATATTATTCTAGGTGGCAATTTTTTTCTTTCAAGGTTTTATATATATTATCCCTTTGACTTTTTGCCTGTGTGATTTCTGTTGAGTAATCAGAGATTAGTCTTTTTTCTCTTTTGTATGTAACCTTTCCTTTTTCTCGAGTTGCTCTCAGACTTCTTTCTTTGTCTCCGGTTTTGGTGAATATGATTATGATATGTCTGGCTGACTTTTGGGATCTATCCTATGTGGGGTTCATTGAGCCTCTTTGATGGTCATCTTTTCATCTTTCATTTTATTAGGGAAGTTATCTGTCAGCAAATCTTCATTGATCCTCTATGTGTTTTCCATTTTCTCCCTGCTCTAGAACTCTGATCATGTGAAAATTTTTGCTTTTGATTTTATCTCACGTCATTCTCAGCTTTTCTTCATTCTTTTCTCTGATTTTTCCTCAAACAAAGTGGTATCCAAGGACGTGTCTTCAATTTATCTCACCCTATTTTCTATTGTTTCAGATTTGCTCCTAAAACCTTCTATTGCACTATGCATTTCTAAAATCTTGTTTTTTATCTTTTGGATTTCTAATTATTGTTTTTCTAGGGTTTCTAGTTGTTTATTTATTTTAACATTTTGTTCCTGTATTATTTTCCTGAATTCTTCCATTGCTTTGTCTGTTTTCCCTGATTTTGTCTGTATTTTCCATGATTTTGTCTCTTTTTTCCTCATTTATGTCTGTGTTTTCTTTCATCTCTTTCTTAATCCCTTTAACAGCCCTTAATATTAGATTTTGACTTCTCTATCAGGTAGTTTTCGTGGCTTTTCTTCTACCAGAAGGTGATCTGGTGTTTTACTTTGGTTGCTTTCTAGATCCATCTGTCTTTTTTTTTTTTTTAATGATTTGATATCTGCTGTCTGTGAGACATTCAGGAGTTATTTTCTACTTTTATGGATTGGAGATTTGTTTGTTTCTTCCTGCTTTTTTGTTTCATTTGATTGTGACTGGGCAGGAGGGCTGAGCATGTTTTGTTGCTTGCTCGTCTCTGGGCCTGATACTTCTCACCACCTTGTCCAGGTGGGCAGAGCTGGTCAATGAGCTATGGTGCAGCAGGGAAGGTCTAGCGAGGGGGGAGAAGTGAGGTGAGTTGTCTGTGGCATGAACTGAGGACACAAGGTGGGCTGAGAGTTAGTGCGGGGCAGGGTCCAGGGGCCCTGGGTCTTTGCCAGTGTCATTCAGTGGTGTGGTACTCGACACGTGGTGCAGATAGTCAGGAGGGAAGTGAGAGGTTGTGTTGTGTGAAGCTAAGTAGTTGAGAGAAAGAAGAGAGAGAAACAGAAGGAAAAAAAATAAGGAAAAAAAAAGTAAAATAATGGCAGCCCAGTAGGATTCTATGGATGGGGACAGAAGAGATCCAGGAAGGCCGTGTGCCAGTGGCTCTTTAGCTGAGCAATGCAGCTCAGCCTATTAAGAAGGGATGTGGGTGGCACACTTGGCCGGATGGTCAGGAGAAAGGAAAGAAATAAAGGGAAAGAGAGAGAAGAAAAAAGAAAAAGAAAGAAAACAACAACAACAAAAATAAATATGATGCTGGAGGAGCTGGCTGCTGGGGGTGTGGCATAATCAGAGTGGCTGTGAACTGGTGTCTCTCTAGCTGGGTGGTGCAGCACAGCCCTTCAGGAAGGGGCAGAGCCAGCACAGGGCCTACATGGGAGGAAGAAGGAAAACAGATAAAGGGAAAGATACTAAAAAATAAATACGATGCTGAGCCAGCTGGCCTATGGGGGCAGTGCAGACCCTGGGAGGCATGTTGCCAGAGGCATGTGCCAGTGTAGCACAGTCCATCGAGAAGAGGGCAGTGTTGCTTGGGGCTAGGTGTGCAGAAGAAAGGAAAGGAAGGAAGGGAGGCAGAGAGAAGAAACAACAGCAAAAACAAACAAACAAATGGCACTAGGGGAGCTGGTCAGTGATGTCTTGTATACCAGGGAGGCTGTGTGCCAGTAGCTCTCTAGCCGAGTGGTGCAGTACAGCACTTCGAGAAGGGGTGGGTGTGGCCCACAGGGCTAGGTGGGCTGTAGAAAGGAAAGTAAGGAAGGGAGAGAGAGAAGAAACAGAAAACAAAACAAAACAAACAAACTAAGAAAATATGGCACTGAGCGAACTGGCTGGTAGGGGCAGTGTAGACCTAGGAAGGTCATCTACCAATGGCTCTCTAGCTGAACTGTGCAGTACAGCCCTTTGAGAAGGGGTGGGGATGGCTCATGGGGCTAGGTGAGCATGAAATAGGAAAACAGGGAAGGGAGACAGAGAGAAGAAACAAACAAACAAGCAAAAACTACAACAACAGCAAAATATGGCTTTGAGGGAGCCAGCCAGGGGGGGGCAATATGGACCCCCAGAGACTGTGTGCCAGTGGCTTTGTAGCCAAGCAGTGCGGCACAGCCTGTTGAGAAGGAGCAGGAATGGCACATGGGGCTAGGTGAGTGGAAGAAAGGAAAGAAAAGGAAAGGATAGAGAAGGAAGAAACAAACAAACAAAATATAGCTCTGAAGAAGCCAGTCAGTGGGGGTGGTACTGACCCAGGGAGGCAGTGGCTCTCTAGCTGAGCCATGCAACATGGCCCGTTGAGAAGGCACTGGGGCAGTGCATGGCACTTGGTGGGCAGGATAAAAGAAAGGAAGGGAGGAAGACAGAGAATGAATAACAACAAAAAACAAACAAATATGGCACTGAGGGAGACAGCTGATGGGGGGACATAGACCCGGGGAGGTTGTGTGCTTTTGGCTTCCTAGCTGAGCAGTGCAGCACGGCCCTTCAAGAAGGGGCAGAGACAGTACACGGGGGTAACTGGGCAGGAAAAAGGAAACGAAGGAAGGGAGAGAGAGAGAGAAGAAATTTTAAAAACCCCAAAAATAAAAAATACGGTGCTGGAGGAACAGGCCGTTGGGGACAGAGTGGACCTAGGCAGCAATGAGCTGGTTTCTCTCTAGCCAAGCGACCTTGGCCCATTGGACAGAGGTGGAGGTCAAGTAGAGGGAAGAAGGGTGGGGGGTTGGGAAATCGTGTATCCCTGGTTACCGGGTGCTCTGTCTTCTGTTGGGAGCTCTGTGAAGTCACCTTCCTGCACTCCCTGTCCACGTTCCCTGGTGGCTGTCATCCAAGGTGGTGAATCTGTGCCGCATTAGCTGGTAGGGGACCTCCACTCTATAGCTCTCCTCATTCTCTGTTCTCTGTCAGTTTCTTATTCCATTCTGCATTTGATCGAGTTCTTTATCCCTTCATTTGACACTTAGGGTTCCATGCTTGACTTTTGTAACTGTTTTACTTATTTTTTTGGGTCTTTGCTGCAGAGGGATGGCATGGTGCTTCTGTCTATAGCACCATATTGGCTCCATCCTCCTTAGCCCATTTTTTTAATTGGATTATTTGTCTTTTTGTTGTTGAGGTGTTGAAGTATTCTGTAGATTTCAGAGATTATAATTTTCTAAGATATGTCATAGACAAAAAACTTTTCCCAGTCTGTAGGTTCCCTTTTTATTCTCTTGGTCAATTCTTTTGATAAGCTTAAGTATTTAATTTTATGAGCTCCCAGTTATTTAGTTTCTCTTTTGGAGTTTGTGAAATGTTAGTTATGGTGTTCATACTATTTATGCTATGTATTAGGGCCCCTAGTATTGTCCTTGTTTTTTTCTTCCATGATCTTTATTTGTTTAGGTCTTCGATCCAGTTCTAGGTTGTTTTTGTATATGGTGCGAGGTATGGAACTTGTTTCATTTTTTTACAGGGGAACATCGAGTTATGCTAGCACCATTTGTTAAAGGGAATTTCTTTTCCCCATTTAATGGCCTTTTGCCCTTTGTCAAATATCAGCTGCTCATAGATGGATGGTTTTATGTCTGTGTTCTCAATTCTGCTCCACTGGTCTACACGTCAGTTGTTGTACCAGTACCAGGCTGTTTTGACTACACTGACTGTATAATAGTTTCTAAGATTAGGTTGTGTGAGACTCCCACTTTGTTTTTCTTTTTCAGTAATGCTTTACTTATCTGGTGCCTCTTTCCTTTTTATATGAAGTTCGTGATTTGTGTCTCCAGCTCATTAAAGAATGCTATTAGAATTTGGATCATGATTGCATTATATTTGTAGATCGCTTTGGGAAGTACTGACATTATCATAATGTTGCATCTTCTTACCCGTGAGCATAGCATGTTTTCCACTTACGTAGTTCTGTTTTGGTTTCTTCAAGTAGTATTTTGTAGTTTTCCTTGTATAGGTCTTTTACTTCCCTGGTTAGATTTATTCTTAAGTTTTTTTGTTTTTTTTTAAATGGGCTATTATAAATGGTGGAGACCTGGTGGCAGAGTGGTTAAGCATTTGGCTGCTAACCAAAAGGTTCAGCAGTTCGAATCCACCAGCCCCTCCTTGGAAACCCTGTGGGGCAGTTCTACTCTGTCCTATAGGGTAGCTATGAGTTGGAATTGACTCTACTGCAAAGGATTTGGGTTTTTTTTTTTAAATTATTATAAATGGTATTGCTTTCCTGATTTCCTTTTTGTAGTTATTTTTATTGGTATATAGAATCCAACTGATTTTTTTTATGTTAATCTTGTATCTGGCTACTTTGCTGAAATCTTCTATTAGTTCCAGTTACTTTCCTGTGGATTCTTTGGGATTTTCTGTGTATAAGATCATATCATCTGCTTAATTTTCTGTGCTGAGTTCTTTTTGTTTATGAATTTTCTTTTCATTTCTTCCATTAGCATTGATTTTGTTTTTGCAGAGTCTATGTTTTTCTTCTTTTTTATTTTGATGGGTAGGTTTCTTAGCTTCCTTTGTGGTTACCTTGAAAAGTACCTTTATTTTTCTAAGTTTAAACCAGTCTTTTATTTCATGATATCACCTTTACTTCTTCTCCATATGGAAGTTCTATAACTGCACTGATTATTCCCTCTTTGTTGTTTAGATCTTGTTGTTATTTACATATTGACGTCTCTGGTTCCTTATTTTCAGTTTTTAGTTTTGTTTCATTTATGAGAATTCCCTATCTGGGCTGGTGTCTGGTTGATCTGTCCTGCGTTCTAGTCTTGGATTGTTGTTTGATGTTGTTGGTTCTCTAACTGTAGGATTCCCTTTAATATTTCTTATAATTTTTGTCTGGTTTTTACATATTAATTTCTGTTTATCTGCAAATAATCTAATTTCACCATGTTATTTGACAGACTATTTTACTGGATATATAAATCTTGGCTACCATTTTTTTTTCCTTTGAGGCTTTATATATATCATCCCATTGTCTTCTTCCTTGCATGGTTTCTTCTGAGTAATCAGAGTTTAGTCTTATTAGTTCCTTTGTAGGTGACGCTTCCTTTATCCCTATCCACTCTCTGGATTCTTTCTTTGTCTTTGGTTTTCTCAAGTTTGATTATGATATGTCTTGGTGACTTCTTTTGGAATCTATCCAGTATGGGGTTTGTGGAGCTTCATGGATAAATATCTTTTTGTCTTTCACGATATTAGGGAAGGCTTCTGCCAGAAAATCTTCAAAAACTTTCTATGTTTTCTGTTATCCCCCCTCCTCTGGAACTCTTATCACTCATAGGTTTTTCCACTTGATAGTATCCCACATAATTTTTAGGCTTTCTTCATTATTTTTTTATCCTCAAACAAATTGGTGTCAAGGTACTTATCTTCAATCTCATTAATTCTAACTTTCATTGTCTCAGTTCTGCTGCAATGACCTCCGATTGAGTTGTCTAAGTCAGAAATTTTATTGTTAATCTTTTGAATTTCTAGTTGTTGCTTTTCATGGTTTTTAGGAGTCTGTTTATTCTGTCATTTTATTCTTGTATTGTTTTCCTGAAATTTTCCATTACTTTCTGTGTGTTCCTTGGTTTTGTCTATATTTTCCCTGATCTCCTTATCTTTTTTTTTCTTTTTTCTTTTTTATTGTACTTTAGGTGAGGGTTTACAGAACAAATAGTTTCTCATTAAACAGTCAGTACACATATTGTTTTATGACATTGGGTAACAACCCCACGACATGTCAACCCTGTCCCTTCTCGACCTTTTTTTCTTTTTTTGGTGAAAATATACACAGCCAGAGATACACCATTTCAAAAATTTCTACATGCCCAGTTCAGTGACATTGATTATGTTATTCAGGTGTGCTGCTATTCTCACTTTAAATGAAGGTTTACAGAAAAAAATAGTTTCTCATTAAACAGTTAGTATACATGTTGCCCTATGCAAATTGTTAACAACCCCACTACATGTCAACACTGTCCTTACTCAACCTTGGGTTCCCTATCACCAGCTTTCCTGTCCCCTTCTGCCTTCTAGTCCTTTTCCCTGGTCTGCTGTGCCTCATTAGTCCCATTTTGTTTCATGAGGCTCTCCACTCCCTGGCTGAACAGAGAACCTCGGAAGTGAATTCACAACTCAGCTAAAAGGATGTCTGGGGACCATACTCTCAGGGTGTCTCCAGTCTCTTTCAGGCCAGTAAATCTGGTCTGTTATTGTGTGTTAGAATTTTGTTCTATGTCCTTCTCCAGCTCTGTCCAGAACCCTCTGCTGTAATCCAGGTCAGAGCAGTCCATGGTGGTCGCCAGGCACTATCTAGCTGTACTGGACTCAGTCGGGTAGAGGCCGTGGTAGCTGTGGTCCTCTAGTCCTTTGGACTAATCTTTTCCTTGTATCCTGTTCTCTTCATTCTCCCTTGCTCCGAAAGGGGTGAGACTAGTGGAGTATCTTAGATGGCTGCTCACAGGTTTTTAAGACCCCAGGCGCTACTCACCAAGGTAGAATGTAGAACACTATCTTTATAAACTGTGTTATGCCAATTGAGCTAGATGTTCCCCTAGACCATGGTCCCCAGAGCCCTCTGCATAGCAATTCAGTCCCTCAAGGAGTTTGGACATGTCTATGGAGCTTCCATGACCTTTCCTTGTACAAGTTGTGCTGGTTTCCCCAGTATTGTGAACTGTCTCAATCGTCACCTAAGATATCACTTATCTATTGCCTATTTAGTAATTCCCCCCACCTCCCATCCCTCATAACCAACAAAGATTGTTAATTTTGTGTGTAAACATTTTCATGAGTTTTTACAATAGAGGTCTCATACAATATTTGTCCTTTTGTGATTGACTTATTTCAGTCAGCATAATCTCCTCCAGTTTCATCCATGAGACACTTCACAGATTCATCATTCTTTATTGTTGCATAATATGCCATTGTGCGTATGTACCATAGTTTATTTATCCATTCATCTGTTGATGGGCATGTAGGTTGTTTCCATCTTTTTGCTATTGTGAACAATGCTGACATGAACATGGGTGTGCATATGTCTATTCGAGTGACAGCTCTTATTTCTCTAGGATATGTTCCTAGGAGTGGGATTGCTGGATCGTATGTTACTTCTATTTCTAGGTTTCTAAGGAAGCATCATATCATTTTCCAAAATGGTTGTATCATTTAGCATTCCCACCAGCAGTGCATAAGAGTTCCGATCTCCCCGCAGCCCCTCCAACATTTGTATTTCCAGTGTTTCTGATTCGTGCCAGTAATGATGGTATCTCATTGTGGTTTTAATTTGCATTTCTCTAGTGCCTAGTGATGGCGAACATTTCCTCATGTGTCTGTTGACCGCATGAATATCTTCTTTGGTGAAGTGTCTGTTCATTTCCTTTGTCCATTGTCAAATAGGGTTATTTGTCTTTTTGTTGTAGAGGTGTTGGATTTTCTTGTAGATTATGGAGATTAGACCTTTCTCTGACTTTTACTGTGCAAAAAATTTTTCCCAGTCTATAGGGTCTCTTTTTACCCTTTTGCTGTAATCTTGTGAAGAGCATAGGTGTTTGATTTTTAGAAGATCCCAGTTATGTAGCTTATCTTCTGGGGTTTGTGTGTTGATGGATATGGTTTGTATTCTGTTAATGCCTTGTATTATGGCCTGTAGTGTTGGTACTATTTTTTCTTCTATGGACTTTATAATTTTTGAATTTCTCTTTAGGTCTTTGATCCATTTTTAATTAGTTTTTGCATATACTGTAAGGTATGGGTCCTGTTTCATTTTTTTTTCTTAATATTTTATTGTACTTCAGGTGAAGGCTTACAGAACAAATAGTTTCTCATGAAACAGTAGCACACATGCTGTTTTATGACATTGGTTAA
>NW_004444065.1:7004336-7005680 GCF_000243295.1 Trichechus manatus latirostris
AGTTTGGTGTTCGGCTGAGTTCTTTATCTCTTCATTTGATGTTCTAGGGTTTCAGGATTGTTGATTCTCTGTTTGGCTTAGTTTTTCGGATCTTTGCTGTGGAGGGACGGCATGTTACTTCTGCCTAGAGCTCCATCTTGCTGGACCCCTCTGTTTCATTTTTTTGCAGATGGATACGCAGTTTTGCCAGCATCATTTGTTACAAAGACTGTCTTTTCCCCATCTGATGGACTTCGGGCCCTTGTCGAAGATCAGGTCACCACAGATGGATTTACATCTGTGTTCTCATTTCTGTTCCATTGGTTAATGCATCTGTCATTGTACCAGTACCAGTCTGTTTTTACTACTGTAGCTGTATAGTAGGTTCTGAGGTCAAGTAGTGTGAGTCCTCCAACTTTATTGTACTTCTTCAATAGTTCTTTACTTATTTGGGGTTTCTTCCCATTGCATATAAAGTTAATGATTATTTTTTCCATCTCTTTGAAGAATGTTGTTGGTATTTGGAACGGGATTGCATTGTGTTTATAAATTGCTTTGGGTAGCATTGCCATTTTCACAATGTTGAGTCTACCTATCCATAGGCATGGAATGTATTTCCATTTATGTAGATCCCTTTGGGTTTCTTGCAGTCGCGTTTTGTATTTTTATTTATATAGGTCTTTTACATCCCGGTTAGATTTATTCTTAAGTATTTTATTTTTTTAGGGGCTATTGTAAATGGTATTGTTTTCCTGATTTCCTTTTCATCATTCTTTTTATTGGTGTATAGAAATACAACTGATTTTTGCATGTTTTTCTTGTATCCTGCTACTCTGCTGAATCTTTCTATTAGTTCCAGTAGTTTTCTCATGGAGTCTTTAGGGTTTCTATGTATACTATCATAATCTGCAAACAGGGACAGTTTAACTTCTTCATTATCAACCTGGATGCCCTTTATTTCTTTTTCTTGCCTTATTGCTCTAGCTAGAGCTTCCAGCACAATGATAAATAGGAGTGGTGATAAAGGGTATCCTTGTCTTGTTCCTGTTCTCAAGGGGAATGTTTTCAGCCTCTTTCCATTAGGAATGATGTTGGCTGTTGATTTTGCATAGATGCCCTTTATTATGTTGAGAAATTTCCCTTCTCTACCTATTTTATTGAGAGTTTTTATCAGGAATGGGTGTTGGACTTTGTCAGACGCCTTTTCTGCATCAACTGAGATGATCATGTGATTTTTTCTTTCCTTTTATTTATGTGGTGGATTACGTTGATTGATTTTCCAATGTTGAACCATGCTTGCATACTTAGTATGAATCCTACTTGATTGTGGTGTATTATTTTTTTTATATGATGCTGAATTCTATT
>NW_004444065.1:7006905-7026056 GCF_000243295.1 Trichechus manatus latirostris
TGGATCATCCCCTTAATCATTATATAGTGTTCTTCTTTGTCTTTTATGGTGGATTTTGTTTTAAAGTCTATTTTATCTGAGATTAGAATTGCCACTCTGGCCCTTTTTTGGTAGTTGTTAGCTTGATATATTTTTTCCAACCTTTGATTTTTGATAAGTTTACATCTTTGTTTCTAAGGTGTGTCTCTTGTAGACAGCATATTGATGGATCCTGTTTTGTTTTTTGTTTTTTTTTTAATCCATTCTGTCACTCTCCGTCTCTTTATGGGTGCATTTAGGCCATTTACATTCAGTGTAATTATTGATAGGTGTGAGTTTATTGCAGTCATTTTGTAGTGCTTTTTTTTGTAGTGCTGACTTTTTTTTTGTTCTTCTTTCTCTCCTGTGCTGAACTCCTCTTGTTTGTGGATTTTTTTTTCATTGCTTTTGTTTTTGTAGGTTTTGTTTTTATGGAGACTTTATGTTTTTCCTCTTTATTTTTATGAGTATGTTTGTTAACTTTCTTTGTGGTTACCATGAAATTTACCCTTATCTTTCTAAGTTTGAAGCAGTCTATTATTACTTGGTTTTGCCTTGCCTTCCTCACCATTAGAAGGATCTGTATCTACACCATTTATTCCCTCTTTTATTGTTCTGATGTTGTTGTCATTTACAGATTAAGTCCTCTGAGTCCCTTTTGTATTTCTGTTGGTTTTGGATAGTCCTTGGAAGTTCATTTCCTAGATTGGTATCTTGCTGGTATGATCCTATATCCTTGATTCGGCCTGTGAGCTGAAGTTGTTCGTTCTCAGATCAGAGGACTCCCTTTAATAATTCTTGTAGGTTTTGTTTTGTTTTTACATATTACCTTAACTTCTGTTTATCTGGAAATGTCCTAAATTCACCATCGTATTTGAATGAGAGTTTTGCAGGATATGTTACTCTCGGCTGGCAATTTTTTTCTTTCAAGTTTTTATATATGTCTTCTTGCCTGCATGGTTTCTGCTGAACAAAATCTGAGCTTAGTCTTATTGTTTCTCCTCTGTATGTGACTTCTTGTTTTTCAAGAGCTTCTCTCAGGATTCTTTGTGTTTGGTTTTAGCGAGTGTGATTATGATATGCCTTGGTGATTTTTTTTTTTTTTTTTTTGAGTCTCTCCTATATGGGGTTCATTGAGCTTCTTGGATTGTCACCTTTTCCTCTTTCATGGTATTGGGGAAGTTTTCTGTCAGCAGTTCTTCAGTGATCTTCTCTGTGTTTTCTGTTTTCTCCCCCTGTTCTGGAACTCCAATCACTCACAAATTTTTGCATTTGATTGTATCCCACAAAACTCTCAGAGTCTCTTCATTTTTCTTTGTTCTTTTTTCTGAGTTTTCCTCAAACAGGGTTGTATCCAAGTGTTTGTCTTCAATTCCACTTATCCTGTCTTCCACCATTTCATATCTGCTCCTTAGCCCTTCTATGACACCGTCCATTTCTGATATCTTGTTGTTTATCTTTTGGATTTCTAATTGTTGTTTTTGTATAATTTCTAGTTGTGAATTTATTTTGGCCTTTTTTTCTGCATTATTTTCCTGATTTCTTCCAATTTTTTGTCTGTATTTTCAATGAGTTTGTCTATTTTTTCCCCATTTTTGTCTCCTTTTTGCTTCAACTCTTAGATAATTCTGAGTATTAGAGATTTGAATTCCCTATCAGGTAGTTCTAGTGCATTTTCTTCCACTGGAGAGTCACCTATTGTTTTATTTTGGAGGCCTACTGGAACCATCCTGTCCTGTTTTTGTAAATGTTTTGCTATTGTCTGCTGTTTTCAGGACATTCAGTAGTTTTTTTTTTTTTTTTTTTTTTTTTTTTTTAATTTGGCTATGTCTAAGCAAACAGGTAGGCTGTGTGTTCTTTGCTCATCTGTGGGCACAATGCTTTTTTCCTCTTTCTCCAATTGGCATGGTCAGTTGCTCAGATATGGTACTGCAGGACAGGACTAGCTGAAGAGGAGTTTCTGTGATGGGTTGTTTGTGGCACTTACTACAGACTCCCAGCAGGTCGGTAATCAATGCAGGGCAGGTTCTGTTAGGCCCTGCCTGTGCTGCCTCAAGGTGTGATGTTAAGTGCACGGTGCAGGTAGGCAGGATGCAGGGTGGAGATTGTGATGTGTGGAGCTAAGTTGGGTATGGGAGAGAGGAGAGAGGAACAAGAGCCAAAAACATACAAACAAACAACAAAGAGTGCTAGGGGAGCTTGTTGTTGGAGTGGAGAGTTGAGAGACTATGAAATGGAGAAAAACAAAAAGGAGAAGAAGAAGAAAAAAGACAAGAATGAATAAATAAAAATTAGAAAGAATAAAGAACATTAAAGCTTCCAGGGATACCACCGGTGCAAGTACGAGGTCTGGGGAAGTTGTTCCCAGGTGTTGAAGTGCAGCCTGGCTAGGAGGCGTAGAGGCATACAATCCCAGGTATTCAGGGGACAGGAAGAGAAGGAAGGTATAGAGAGACAGGAAACTGAGTAATGAAGAAAGACAAAAAGTGAAAAAGTGGGAAAAGAAAACAAAAAAAAATGTAAAAAAAGAAGAAGAAATGCCCCCAAAAAACAGGAAAAAAAAAAAAAAAACCCACGGGAAAAGAAATGCTCTCAGGGATCCCTCTGCACTTCTCTGCAAGCTGAGGTGGTAGGTCCCAAGCCACGCAGCACTGCCTGGCCAGAAAGGGCTCCCAACTCGAGAAAAGAAAAGGAAAACAAACAAACAATTCAAAACAAACAAAAAGCCCCAGGATCCCACCAGCATGGCTGCATGGACTGGGAAGCAGTTGCACACTAGAACAGAGCTCCCCAGCCCTTCAGGATGAAGCAAAGATGGCACATGGAGCCAGGTATTTGAGCGAAAGGAGGGGGAGGTGGTGACAGGTAAGGAAGAATCAAAAGAAGTGGAAAAAACCAACACAAGCAGCCAACAAATGGCACTCAGGGAGCTGGCTAATGCTGGCAGGTGGAATCTAAGCAGCTGGTGCTTCCTGGCCAAGAGACTGTGGCCACAAGAAGCAGAGGATATTGAGTGGGGGTGAAGAAGGGTAGGGGGTGGGAAAGCGTATATCGCCAGTTACTGGTTGTTCTGTCTCCTGCTGGAAGCTCCGTGAGGCTACTTTCTTGTACCCCCTATTTGCTGGTCCTTGATAGGAGTCCAAGATGGCAGATCCGTGCTGCGTTAGCTGATAGGTGACCTCTCCATGTATGTCTCCTCTCTCTCTCTGTCCTTTGTCAGTTTCTTATTCCATTTGGTGCTTGGCTGAGTTCCTTATCTCTTCATTTGATATTTAGGGTTTCAAGATTGCTGTTTTCTCTGTTTCGCTTAGTTTTTTGGATCTTTGCTATGGAGGGATGGCATGGTGCTTCTGCCTAAAGCACCATGTTGCCGGAAGTCTCCTGATCTCCTTCTTGATCTCTTAGAGAGCTCTGTATATTAGTGTTTTGAATTCTTTATCAGGTAGTTTCACTGCCTTATCTTCCTCTGGAAGATTTTCTGATTCTTTAGTTTTGTCTCTTGCTGGAGCCATCTTGTCCTGTTTCTTTATGTTATTTGATACTGACTATTATCTCCGATGCATCAAGAAATTATCATATTCGTTTATCGTTTTTTTTTTTTTTTTTTCCTGCCTTTTGAATTTTTGTTTTCTTTTGTTTTGATATATACATATAGGCTGGGCATTTGTACTACTCTGATCTTTAATCTGGTCACATTGACACTCTCACCTCCTGTCTCCAGGTGGGCAGAGCAGCTACTAGGTGTGTAAGCCTAGGACTCTGTTCACTGTTCTTGCAGAGCTGCTAAGGATATAGGTGGTGTTTTTGGTGAGGTGATGTAACCGTCCTGCTGTTTACCTGGCTGTGGGTGCAGTGGGTGTTCTTCCTGGTCATTGGGTTGTGTGTTTTGTGTGTGTTCTGCCACTTGCTCGATGGTCAAGATGACAGTGCCCAGATTGTCAGTCACTGAGTGTGTGGTGTGGAGACCATCACCTATAGTCCTGGGCAGGCAGGGCTGCGTGGTAGTGTTTGGAGCAGGCACAGGTCTCTGGTTGCAGTGGGAGGCAATGCAGGGAGCAAGACAGGGGCCTGTCAGCTGCCCCTGGGTGCTCAGGTGGAGGGCATTCCCCTGTCTTGTATAGCATGTAGTGGGAGGTATAGTGCAGCTGGTCCTTAGGTGCCCAGTGCTGTTGGCTGGAGGGATTAGGGGGCACCACTGGTTCTCAAGCCCCCATCATGGGTGGCTAGATGGAGTGGGTGGTACCACTGGACCTCAAGCCCTTGGTAATGAGGCAGTGTCAAACGCCACAGCTCTGCAGCTCCCACTTGGCTGCTGTGGGTGAAAATGGGCCTCTGCTGGGAACCCTGCCCGCTTTGTCCTAATGAGAATGTGCTGTCCAGATTGGGCAGAAAAGCACTTGTGCAGGTGATTGGCGGGGATGAAGAGTGCTGCAAGTTTATAGACCTCCTATGCCAGTGGCTTGGCTAAGGAATAGGAGCCTCGGTCCAGGCGAAGATATGCAGGCTTAGAGGGTGTGGTGATGTGGAATGACACAGATCCGCAGCAACCACTTTGCTGCTGCCAGTGAAAAAGGGTTTCAGGTGGGAAATCTTCCTGCCTTATGCCAATGTGTACATGCTGTGCCGAGTCAGCCAGTACACTCAGATCACTGGTGTGGGTGATCTGAGGGGGTGGATGTTGCTGCAAGCCTGTGGAGTCCCTGTGCCAGTGGCTGGGAGAAAGGGCAAGCACCTCTTAACCAGGGCTGTGAGTTCCTCACTTAGGGGGCATGGTCATGTTGAAAGCCGTTGGACTGGTGCTGGAGCAGAGAGTGGAGTGGATGAAGGAGAGGGGGTGCTTCTAGGCCCATCGTGCTCTGGTGGGGTGAGAGACTCTTGTACTTGTGGTAAGTTGGGAGTGTACACTTAATTTTTACAGGTCTGGTATCACTCCGGTCTGATTCTGACGGTGCTTGTAGAGTCCCTTCTGCTTAGCTGCACCACAAGGGATAGGTTTTGGCTTCGGATGCTTCTGCTTGGCTCAATATGCCTGTGCTGTGAGGTTTGGCTAGTAGGACACCAGTGATCTGGAGATCTGAAATTCCCCCATTTGCACTGTTTTTATAATTGTTTCTCTTCCACCTGTTGCTTAGTTCAATTCTTCAGCTTTGTTTTTGATGCTTAGGGTTCCTAGATTGTCATATATATATCTGATTCACTTGTTTTTTTCTGGTCTTTGTTGTAAGAGGGACGACATGAAACATCTGACTATTCCGCCATCTTGACACTGCCCTATGAATTGATTTTTGATTACAAAATCAGCTTAGAAAAGAAGTAAAACAAGCTAGTGTTTCTCAAATGTGGTTCATGGACCACCTACCTCAGCTATCTGGGAAGCATTATTTTAATGTAAAATTCAAAGTGAAGCCCCAGACACACTGCACTGCAATCAATGGGAATAGACCCCAGGAGACTGAATTTAAGCTACCCACATTTATTATGATACTAAAGTTGAAGGGGAGTCCCTGGACCGTGCAAACAGTTAATGTGCTTCACTGTTAAACAAAACGTTGGTTATTTGAGTCCACTTTGAGACACCTCAGAAGTCCTGGTGATCTACTTCCAAAAAATCAGCCACTGAAAACTTTATCGAGCACAGTTTTACTCTGATACACATAGAATCATCAGGAGTCAGAACCAACTCTACAACATTTTTTTTTTTTTAAGTTGGAGGACCACTGCAATTAAGAATTTTGCTGGTGAAAACCAGTTGGAGTTGGACAACCTAGCTATTGCTTCAGTATTTCCCTAGAAATTTTGCAATAAAGCTAGAAGTAATAGTTTATTCCCACTCTTTCACAAAGTCTAAGTTACCTCGTCAACAACTGCATGATGTTTTAGAAAGTAGGAAAAGGGAGAAATATTCATGGGAAAGAAAGAAAAATGTTAGAATGGAGAAAAGGAAGGAATATGAAGTAAGTGGAGGGAAAGAGGAAGAGAAGGAGGAAAACAAACATGAGAAAGGACAAGAGTAAACAAAGGGAAAAATACAAGAAGAAAAAATTAAGAGTGTCAAGAAACAAGACAGAATGTAGTAACAAAAGCATAATGTTTGGGAAGACTTACACTCATGTAAAAGAGAGAAATCGTGTTAATTCTGCTAAAGACAATCAGTCTTTATTTCCATTTACCATTAATGCACTAGGCCTCATTTTTCACACATCGTTTCACAAGGAAACAGATGCACTTTCACGCTTTTCTCCAATTTTAGTGTTATTGATGAAGCAGATACTGGAACTCATCCAGAGAAATGCTGTGACAGGCTATTTCACCAGCTAGTCACATGTGGCTAGTGGCTACCATATTGTACAGTGAGCTTTATCATGTTAATTAATTTAAAAGAATTAAATTGGAGCCTCTATTGATTTTTTTTATGTTGTACTAAATATTTAGCAGTACATAGTACAACTGCGGAGCAAAAAATAAACTGATAAGACCCCCCATAATGTACACTTACCTGAAACCATATCCAGTTTCTGTGTTGATATAACAGTTATTAGCAGAATAACTATTGTCTTAGGCTGGGTTATCTAGAGAAGCAAAACCAGTAAAGTGTATAAATATGTATAGAGAGATATTTATATCAAGGACATGGCTCATGCGGTTGTAGAGGCTGCAATGTCCCAAGTTTTTGGGTCAGGAGAGAGGTTTCTCCTGATTCATATAGCCACAGGTGCTGGTGAACCAAAAATCAGCAGCAAGGCTCTTGCTCACAGCCTGCAAAGATTTATGAATCCCAAGATCGACAGGCAAGATCACAGGTAAGCTGTTAGCTCAAGTTCCAAGAACCAGAGGTCAGACCAACAGGAGCCAGGTGCAGGATTCTGAGCCAGCAAAAAAGCCCCTGAGCCTTGACAGAATGTCCACTTATATTCGATGCAGGCCACATGCCCAGGGAAACTCCTTTTCAACTGATTGGCTACTCACAGCAGATCTCATCATGAAGCTGATCACAGTATATCAAATCTCATCGTGGAAGTGATCACAACATCATACAACTGCCAAACCACTGAGAATCATGGCCCAGACAAGTTGACACACAACCTTAACCATCACAACTATTATAAACAAAGGTAAAAAGAACAGTGAGAATGGTTTTTAACCTACTCAGTTTTATCTTTGCAATCTGGAAGGAAAGAAAAATCATGCCTTTAAGTTCCAGTCTCTGTCAAGTGTTAATTAATTTTTGTTATTCATAGAGTGTCATTATTGATCATGGATATCATATGTTTAAAAGCATTTGTTTGTGTTGTCTTGCAATCATGTTTCATAAACAGAATTATAAAGATAAGGTTTTTAGTAACTTGCAATAGAAACCAAAATACATAAAAGTAAAAAGGTAAGAAAACAACACAGATAAAGCAGCAAATCAAAACAAAATGAGTCAATAACTCAATCAGTCTTATACATCGAGAAACCAGGATGAATACTTTTGTTGTTCTCTTGTAAGTGAAATTAGAGTAGAAAGTAAAATATGTGTATATTGGGTATAAACAGCAAGGAGATACATAAGTGGATTCTTTAATTTAGTAAGATAATTGTATTGAACTAAATATTATCTAAAATTCCATCTACCTCTGAAAATTCATGATTCTGTGAAATAGTGAATCAAATATATATCTGTATATATTGTCGTTGTGAGATGCTGTCAAGTTAGTTCCAACTCATAGAGACCCTGTGTACAGCAGGACAAAATACTGCCTGGTACTGCGCCATCGTCACAATCATTGCTATGTTTGAGCCCATAGCTGCAGCCACCGTGTCAATCCATCTCATTGAAGGTCTTCCCCTTTTTGCTCACCCGCTACTTTACCAAGCATGATGTCCTTCTCCAGCTACTGATTCCTGCTGATAACATGCCCAAAGTATGTAAGACAAAGTCCACCATCCTCGCTTCTAAGGAGCATCCTGGCTGTACTTCTTCCAAGACAGATTCGTTTGTTCTTCTGGCAGTCCACGGTATATTCAATATTCTTCACCAACACTAATTCAAAGGCATCAGTTCTTTTTCAGTCTTCCTTATTCATTGTCCAGCTTTCACGTGCATATGAGACCACTGAAAATACAATGGCTTAGATCAGGAACACCTTAGTCCTCAAAGTAACATCTTTGCTTCTTAACACTTGAAAGAGGTCTTTTGCAGTATATTTGCCCAAAGCAATACATTGTTTGATTTCTTGACTGCCGCTTCCATGGGCATTGATTGTGGATCCAAGTAAAATGAAATCCTTGACAACTTCAGTATTTTGTCCGTTTATCATGAGATTGCTTATTTGTCCAACTGTGAGGAATTTTGTTTTGTTTATATTGAGGTGTAATCCATACTGAAGGCTGTAGTCTTTGATATACTTTAGAAAACAAATTCATTTTATCTCTACAAGTATCTATTTTGCATTTTGTAGCTTTTCAAAAAATTTGTCTCCACAAGCTAGAATTATGGAGTAAGATAAAAAGACACATTTATTAGAGACTAATACAAATGTCCTCAGTAGGCTCAAAAGATGATTTGGAGTATTGCTAAATAGATTTGACAAGCAATTCATTTAAATGATGTCAGTGGCTATTCGCTCATTTTCAAAAATTTTACTTTTTTCTTCTTATCAAAATAATCAATATAAACTAACAAACAAAATAGAAACTTATTCAGTATACAGAAAAACATTACCTATAATCATTCCTTCTAAAAAGGAAGAAACTTGTAAATAGTTTGTCATATGTTCTATTTCTGCTTGATAAGAAACTTGCTTTTTTCACTTGACAGTAGGACTGGACATTTTTTAAAGTCTATAATAACACTGTTCAATAAAATATTCTGCAATGACAGAAATGTTCTGTATCTGTGCTGTACTATACAGTAGTCAATAGAAACTTGGGGCTATTAAGCACTTAAAATTGGCTAGTATGGCTCAGGAACTGAGCTTTTAATTTTATTTAATTGTTATCAATTTAAACTATAAGAATCACATGTGGCTAGTGGGTACTATAGAGTGAATAGTGAAACCTATATATATATAAAATCTTATTATTTTAGAAAAGCTAAAGAGTAGCCTCCACTGATACTTGTTTATGTAGTGTTAAAAATTTAATAATACAAACAATGCAGCAGTGAATATATTGTACCAATAATTTAGCAAACTGAAAAAAAAATATTTCTATGGTATAAATTTGTATAGTGTATTTCTTAGATCAAAATTTGTATGTAATTTTAATTTGATACTAGTTCTCGTAGAGTCAAATCTAACTCTAGGTATCAGAGTATCAGAGTAGAACTGTGCTCCATGGAGTTTTCAATAGCTGGAACCTTCAAAGTTTTGGTTAGCTCCTGAGCTCATTAACCATTTACACCACTCAGGGACTCTGACAATTTATACCTGTGCCTACTCTCGTCGAGTAGATTCCGACTCATAGCAATAGAATATAGGACTGAGTAGGACATAGTAGAACTGCCTCATAGGTTTTCCAAGGAGCGGCTGGTGGATTCGAACTACCAATCTTTTGGTTAGCAGCTGCAAATTTTATCTTTTATAAAAAGTCTTCACTTTTCAAATTTCCCATAAAATTAACAGTGTACTCCTCCACTTAACTTCATTGACTGTTTTATAATCTCTGCTAAGTGAAGTGGAAAAAAGTTCTAATAAGATTTTTTGCATTGTTAATAAGATTAATTAATTCTTTTATGTTTTTAGCCACTTGTATATTCTCTTATTTTCCTATTTATGCTTTCTTCACATTTTTCCATTGGGCTATTGCTTAAACTTGTGTAGGCAAAAAAGCTGAAAGAATTAAAAATATGATTCTTCATCTTGCAAAATATGACATTTTCATCTTGTGTGTGAAGTATATAAATAATGTAAGTGTTAGTTGTAGTCAATTTAAATCAGGTAATTAAGTTAATTAAATTTTATGCATAAAAGTTTTTAGATTACTGAAGTCTCCAAAGAAATACAGATGCAAAATACAACAAGAGAAAAAGTTCTACCTACTGATGGAATAGAAATGGTGAAAGTGATTCAATGAGGGGAAATAGATTAATAAAACTGTCCATTCATGGTAACTCAGGAAATTTCCACATTACAGATTCTTTTGTTTTCCAAATACATGCCTGAAAAGGCATTCGTTTTTATATATCAATAATCTTTGAAGCCACGCTTGGTGGGGAGCACAGGTGTAGCTGTTTGCCCTTACTCCACTCATTGAAGAGTAGAAATAATAAATAATAACAGAATAATCGTTAACTAAAATTTATGGCCACTTTAATTTATCATTGGTGCTGGATTTTTATCTTATATTAACTCCTAACAAGTAAAATATATTAATTCTTACAACCTAAGGACTGTATATGAAAACAAATAAATTCAATATCACCATTTACTGGACATTAATGAAATATTAGATTATTAAGTGCAGTAGCTAAAAAGTCCAACTGAATTGTCTGACTTCTTATTCTAAGCCAGTGATCCAATGTATGTCTGAAAGTGGGAAGAAGTTTAATTTTATTTTTAAGTACTATGCTTATGAATTTTGTCATCTTCAAATATCTAAAGTATTTGACATCGTGTATGTCATAATATAACACATACAAATATTTATTTCAGTGCCATTATATATTGGAGGAATTTATATGTTTAATTGTCTCACATGTATCACTGGTTACTTGATGAATTGTCAGTGCCTAGCAGAGTCCTGATACAAAGGAACCATCTTATAAATGTAAATTAAAATAACATATTAAATGTTCATCCATGTTAATTTAGCTTTTGATAAGATATAATCAATTAATAAATCAAATACATAGAACATGGTGTCTACACATTATTATTTTATTATAATTTTATAATTTAAAGTTCTTGACAAAATTATGTAAATAATTGTGATAAGTCTAATCTTTATATTTTATTTCATATCTTGATGAATACCACACTCAAGTCTGAAATCTGAGAGGTGCCTTAGAGTCTTTTCTTTTTGCAACAGCTGTATTGAGATATAATTCACATCTTCTACAATTCACCCACTTAATGAGTAAAATTCAATGGTTTTTAGTATATTCACAGAGTTGTGTAACTATCAAAATAAATGTTAGAACATTTATATCACCCTAAAAAGGAAGCCTGTATCATTTAGCTATCTCCCCACAATTAGCTTTACCTCCCCTAGCCTTAAAAACCAAAAAACCCGTTTGTCGTCAAGTCGATTCCAATTCATAGCAACTCTATAGGACAGAGAAGAATTGCCTCATAGTGTTTCCAAGGCTGTAATCTTTATGCCACATTTTTCTCCTGCGGAGCAGCTCGTAGGTTCAAATCATTGACCTTTCATTAGCAGCAGAGCACTTAACCACTGTGTCACCAAGGCTTCTCCCCTAGCTTTAGGCAACCACTAATCTACTTTCTATCTTTAATTATTTGTCTATTATGGACTTTTCAAATACATAGAATCATATAATAGGTGGTCTTTAATGATGGGCTTCTTTCACTTGTTTTCAAGGTTCATCCATGTAGTACCATGAATCTGTAAGTACTTCACTCATTTTTATGGCTGAATAATACTCCATTGTATGGATATGCAACAATTTTTTTATTCATTCATCAGTTGATGGATATTGTGTTGTTTCCACCTTTTGGCTATTATGGATAACTATGCTGCTATGAACATTTATGTTCATTTTTTTGTGTGGATATTTGTTTCATTTCTCTTGACTATCTAAGAGTGGAATCTCTGGGTTAAATTGTACATCTATGTTTAGCATTTTGAAGAACTTCTTGGCTGTTTTCCAAAGTGGCTGCACCATTGTCCATTTCCACTAGCAGTATATGAAGTTTGCCAAAATGATTTTCACCTGTCTTTTTTATTATAGTCCTCTTAGTGGATGTGAAGTGGTATCTCATTTTGATTTTGATTTGCATTTCCCTGATGATTACTGATGTCCAGTATCTTTTCATGTGCTTCTTTGCCATTTGTATATTTCCTTTGCTGAAATGTTTATTCAGATCCTTTTCCTAGTTTTAATTGTATTATTTCCTATTTTATCATTGAGTTGTAAAAGTGCTTTATGTATTCTAGATACAAATTCCTTATCAGATATAAAACTTTTTGCAAATGTTTTTTCCCATTCTGTAAGTTTGTCTTTTTTCGTAATGCTCTTTAAATCACGCCTTGATTCTATTGCTCTTTTTCCAGTTTGTATAATACCCTAGGTGATCCTGATTGATCTTTCCCTATTCCCCACCACTTCACCCAAGATGCAAACCTCAGGTTAGGAATCACTTACATACTATGTAGTTGTGTGCCCTCAAGTTGTTTCTGGCTCATAGCGACCCTATTGGACAGAATAGAAGTTCCCCATAGGGTTTCCTAAGCAGTAATCTTTATGAGAGCAGATCACCAGGGCTTTTCTCCCTTCAAGCGACTGGTGGGTTTGAACTACTGACCTTTTGGTTAGCAGCTGAACAGTTAACCATCGCGCTACCAGGGCACTTTGATATATTGTTACACAGTACGTATTTAGCATATTCAAAATCATACTAAACAAAAGCCATATTTTCTTATAAATTTTCTAATACTTCCTCTTCTGTTTTTTTTTCACTCAGTTTATACCAACCTATTTAAGATTGTATAGTCAGGTGCTTATAGTCACTTTCTTACGTGGTGTTTCTGCTCTAAAATATACTACAAACAACTAGTACTTTTACTCTTTCAAAAACCCCATACTACCAGAATTACACCTTTAATTAAATTATCTAACGCCTAGTCTATAAAGTGTATTGTAAGCTACCTGAAATTTTAGATCCTGTGCAAGCTGGCCCATCATACTATTCCTGCCACTTCACATAAACCTACTTCAACCCAATCTTTCTTCTTATTTCCCCTCAAACTCAGTTATAACTAAAGTTTAGTTATGTTCTTCCTACTCCCTCAACATCCTTTTCCCATCATAGAACATTACAAAATTATTGGATCTTAAAAGTCGTCTATACCGGCCCTGTACTTGGTAAGAAATATTTTTCTGTATTATTGCTAATAGAAAATTATAGAAGCAGTCAGCTGCTAACTGAAAGGTCAGTGGTTCAAACCCACCAGAAGCTCTTCAAAGGAAAAGACCTATTGACCTGCTCTCGTAAAGGTTACAGCCCTGGAATCCCTATGGGGCAGTTCTACTCTGCTCTATCAGGTCACTATGAGTCATAATTGACTTGTAAGCAATGAGTTGGGTTTTTACCTAAATTGTCGCAGTGGCGACGGATTGTCGGGGTGGAGGAGACAATAACCAATTCCACAACTCTTACAGAGAAGTGGCGCCAGGAGGGTCACTCTGAGGAGTCGAACCCCAGCTCCAGTCCCAGGAGTTTATTTATAGTCAATACAGCAAACAGTGAAGCAAATAACAGAACATTGGCCTTGGGTGAGTAACAATAAGTTTCGGGCAAGGGAGAAGAAATTCAGGTGCACAAGCCAATCAGTAACAGGACAATAGGTTTGGGAAAAACAAGTCGTGCCTGATCTCTTTCTTATAGCTGACAAGTCTCCAACATGTTGTATACAGCATAGAGGCCTGTGGGGGCTGCAGTTGTCAATAGTGCAGCCATATTTAAATGGCATATATCCCCACACTAAATTACATTCAAAATATTGGTCAGCAATGAGATAAGGAGCTTGTGCTAAAATGTAAATCAATTTACTGTTTTCTTCATGGGAACAGTTTTCTTAAAAAACAAACAAAAGTAAATTTACAGTTTGCTTAGGGATTTAATCAATTTGCATTCTGATACAAGTTGTGATGGTTAAGATTGTGTGTCACCTTGGCTGGGCCATGATTCTCAGTGTTTTGGTAGTCATATAGTGTTGTGATCACTTCTCTGTTGAGATTTGATATGTGATCACCCCCATGTTGGAATCTACTGTGACTGGCCAATCAGTTGAAAGAGGGTTACCTTGGGCATGTGGCCTGCATTGAATATAAGCAGACATCTGGAAATGCTTGGGGGCTTTTTGCTCACTCTGGATCCTGCAGCTGGCTCCTGTTTGTCTGACCTCTGGTTCTTGGGACTTGAACTAGCAGCCTACCTGTGGTCTTGCCTGCCGATCTTGGGATTCATCAATCTTCGCAGTCTGTGAGCAAGAGCCCTGCTCTTTGACACGTTGATCTTAGGTTCGCCAGCCCCTTTGGCTACATGAATCAGGAGAAGACTTTATCCTGACCCATGGAGTTGGGATTTTCCAGCCTCTACAACCTCATGGGCCATTTCCTTGATATAAATCTCTCTCTATATATATTTATACACTTTACTGGTTTTGCTTCTCTAGAGAACCCAGCCTAAGATGTAAGTCTTTTCTCATCACTGACCTATAACAGACAGTGCCCAGGAAGGTAACTGAAGAGTACCATACATTGGTTTACAATATTATTTAAATACTTTGTTCTTCAAAGGTTTTTTGTTAGCTGCCGTGGAGTTGGTCCCTGACTCATGGAAACCTCAAGTACGATGGAATGAAACATTGCCTGGTCCTGCACCATCTCCATGATTGGTTGGTGATTGGACTATTGTGATCCATAGAATTTTTTCACTGGCTGATTTTTGGAAGTAGATCACGAGGCCTTTGTTGCTAGTCCATTTTAGTCTGGAAGCTCCAGTGAAACCTGTTCAGCATTATAGCAACAGGCAAGTCTCCACTGACTGTTAGGTGGTGGCTGTGTATGAGGTGCATTGTCCAGGAATCAAACCTGGGTCTTCCTCATGTAAGGCAAGAATTCTGCCACTGAACCACCAATGCCTCCATGTATAATATGCTTGCTTATTCAAAAAACAATCTTTTAAAGAATGTGAAAGAAAGTGATAAAATTGGCTATTGCTGGTGAATAGGATGGGAAGGTATTTTTTACTGATTGTTCTTTTGTACTTCTGCATTTTAATATTTTAAATGAATTGATAATAAAATTATAAATTAAAATAAAACATAACGTTAATGAATTAGATATAATACTGCAAATATAGAGTGGTCAATGTTGATTAAAGAATATATAATTATCAAGTTGTCAGCTTTGTATCTTTATGTTATAGTGATTAAATAGGTAGAATGTGGATCAGAAAACTAGATTCTTATCCCAGCTTTGTCACTTCCTAAATATGTGACACTTGAAAGCTTCTTAACCTCTGTGAGCATTAGTTTTCTCATATTTAATTAGGAATTGTAACAGGGTCATAAAATTCCAAAGAGAATTAAATAAAATAAGTCATGCCAAGGACTTAGCACAATGCCTGACATAAGCTAAGTGCTAAATAAATGTTAGATAAGAGTTAGGCTGCTAACCAAAACGTTGGCACTTCGAATCCACCAGGCACTCCTTGTAAAACCTATGGGGCACTTCAACCCCTATCCTGTACGGTGACTATGAGTCAGAATCGACTTGACTGCAGTGTTTTTTTTTTTTTTTTTTTAATTTTATTATAAATCTGATAGAGAAGCCTTAAATTGTATTGGTTTTCAGTTTTCTTATGAAAAGTACTGTTTCACTATAATAACTTTTATAATAAGACTCCCAGTTTATTTTCAGCATCCCTAAAGCCAAGTGTCCCACATTATTAATTTTTTTTAACCAATAACCAGTTGCTGTCTAGTTGATTTTGATTCATGATGAACCCATGTGTGTCAGAGTAGAACTGTTCTCCATGAGGTTTTCAATAGCTCTGATTTTTCTAAAGTAGACTACCAGGCTTTTCTTCCAAGGCACCTCTGATTGAATTCAAACCATCAACATTTAGTTAGTAGACAAGTGTTTATAAATGGGTTTTTATATTTTTCCTGAAAATTTTCACATTATTCTGAGACTTTTGTTTTTGTTTTTCTGAGTTTTTTTTCTATCTTCACTCATTAACAACTTTTCCTTTATTCTAATTTCACCATTCTGCTAGAAGAGCTGAGAGTAGACCAGAGACCCTGGCAAAACACTTGTAGAAAATTCAGATGTCCAGGGATAGGAGTTGCATCTAAGCAGAACAATAAAGTATTTGAAAAACCAGATTAGGAAAAGTCTGAGCTAGAAGACTAATTATTAATTAAATGCAAAGTGAAGAGGTAAACTAATGAGGGAAAGTGATTCACAACAGTTAAAAGCAGTCAGAGTGTTATGCTCAGGTGAATAATTCTTCCAGAAACTAAGAGTGTCTTCATACCCTTGGTATTTCTGTTAGGCTCTGCTCTCCTTTGTCACTGCATAAAAGGTGTTTGCATCTAAAATAATGGGAATTTATAGGAACATAAAAATATCAGCCCAATTCCCATTTGCTTTATAAAATGACTTGATTTCCAACAAATCACTGTCTTAGTTATCTAGTGCTGCTATAACAGAAATACCACAAGTCGATGACTTTAACAAGCAGATTTATTCTCTCACAGTCTAGAAGGCTAGATGTCTAAATTCAGGGTGCCTGCTCCAGGGTAAGGCTTTCTTTCTCTGTCAGCTCTAGAGGAAGGTCTTTGTCATCAATCTCCCCCTGGTCTAGGAGCTTCTTAGCACAGGCACCCCAGGATGTGTTCTGCTCCCAGCCCTTCTTTCTTGGTAACATGAGGTCCCTCTCCTCTCTGCTCATTTCTCTCATTTATATCTCAAAAGAGATTGACTCAAGATGCAGCCTAATCCTGTTTATTGCATTCTGCCTCATTAACACAACCTCGTTAACATCACACAAATGAAAAACCAAAACCCATTGCCGTTGAGTCAATTATTCCAACTCTTATCAACCCTATAGGACAGAGTAGAATTTCCCCATAGGGTTTCCAAGGAGCAGCTGGTGGATTTGAACTACTGACCTTTTGATTAGCAGCCAAGCTCTTAAGCACCAGGGCTCCATTAACATCATAGAGATTAGGATTTACAATACATAAAATAATCACATCACATCACAAAATGGTAGATAACTACATAGTATTTGGAATCATGGCCTAGCCAAGCAGATACACATTTTGGAGGGGACAAAATTCAATCCCTAACAGTCACAGTGAGAGTACTTTCTCTGAAATCCAAAATTATTTTATTTGTTACACATGTTTTGTTTCAGGCTATATATTCGAAGTACAGAACAAAATGACCACATGTACACTTTCTTCAGTTTGTATATAAACAAGAGCCCTTGGATTTCTAGGAGACAATGTACTGTTATAAATATGCCAATTATTTATGGAAAACAAAATCTCTGCAGAATAGTAATATGCCATAAAGTTATCAAAGATAGACTCAGAACAAGGTCTCCATTTAGAATGAAGAACTATTAAGGTCACTTAAAACTTAACTTTAGGAGTTCCGGCAAAATGGCGCTCTAGGCAGAAGCACCACGCTGTCCCTCCACAGAAAAGATCTGAAAAACTAAGCCAAACAGAGAATACAATTCTGAAACCCTAAAACATCAAATGAAGAGATAAAGAACTCAGCCAAGCACCAAATGGAGTGAGAAAACTGACAGAGAAAGGAGAGCAAGGAGAGATTCATGCAGAGGTCCCCTACCAGCTAACACAGCATGGATCCACCATCTTGGACTCCTATCGGAGACCAGCAAACGGGGGTACGAGAGAGCAGCCTCACGGAGCATCCAGTGGGAGACAAAACAACTGGTAATTTGCGGTGTGAGCTTTTCCACCGCCTACTCTTGGCCCCGGCTCGGTCTCCTCTGCTTCCCTCATCCACGGTCTCTTGACTGGGAAGCACCAGCTGCTTGGATTCCACACAGCCAAGCGGGCGGCTCTCTGGGTGCCATTTGTTGGCTGCTAGTGTTGCTTTTTTTTTCTGCTTCTTTTGATTTCTCACTTGCCTCTCACTAACCTCCCCCTCCTTTCACTCGAGTGCCTGGCTCCGTGTGCCACCTTTGCTTCTTCCTGAGGGGCTCCAGAGCACCGGAAATTTGTGATATATGCTTTCCCACTCTCTGCGTTTCTTCACCCGCACTTGGCTTCCTCTGCTTCCCGCGGACACAGCCTCTTGTCCAGAAACACCAGCCTGCACTAGCTGGCTCTCTGAGTGCCATTTGTTGGCTGCTGGTGTTGCTTTTTTTTTTTCTTTTTTCTGCTTCTTTGGATTTATTGCTTGACTCTCACTGCCTCCACCTCCTTTCGCCCAAGTGCCTGGCTCCGTGCACCATCTTTGCTTCTTCCTGAGGGGCTGAGGAGCTCCATTCGAGTGTGGAGCTGCCTCCCGGTCTGGGCTACCGCGCTGGTGGGATCCCGGGGCTTTTGTTCGTGTTTGTTTTGAATTGTTTGTTTGTTTTCTTTTCCTTTTCTTGAGTTGGGAGCTCTTTCTGGCCAGGTGTAGCTGCGTGGCAAGCAACTCCCCTTCAGCTTCCACAGACGTACAGAGAGATCCCTGAGAGCATTTCTTTTTTTGTTGGTTTCTTTTTATGTTTTTTTGGGGGGCCTTTCTTGTTCTTTTTTTTTTTTAAATTTGTTTTGTTTTCTTTCCCTCTTTTTCCCTTTTTGTTTTTCTTCATTGCTCAGTTTCTCATTTCTCTATATCTTCCTTCTCTTTCTGATTCCTGAAGACCAGGCATTGTATACTTCTATGCCTGATAGCCAGGCTGTACTGCAACACCTGACAGCGACTTCCCTAGACCTCATAGCTGCATCGGTGGGATCCCTAGGAATTTTGCAGTTCCTTAACCTTTCTGATTTTTATTTATTCATTCTTTCCTTTTCTTCCTCTTCCTCTTTTTGTTTTTCTCCATTTCATAGTCTCTCATCTCTCCATTCCAACGGCAAGCTCCCCTAGCATTCTTTTTGTTTGCTTGTATGTTTTTGGCTCCTGTTCCTATCTCAACTCTCCCATATCCATCATAGCTCCACACATAACAATCTCCCTGCTGCATCCTGCCTACCTGAACCATGCGCTTGACATCACACCAACAAGCAGCACAGGCACGGCCTACTGGAACCTGCCCTGCAATGATTACTGACCAGCTCTGGTGGCTGTAGTAAGTGCCACAAACAACCCATCCCAGTAACTCCTCTTCAGCTACACCTGCCCTGCTGTACCATATCTGAGTGACTGACCCTGCCAGCTGGAGAAGGAGGTGAAAAGTATTGAGCACACAGATGAGCAAACAACAAAGAAC
>NW_004444065.1:7032815-7058186 GCF_000243295.1 Trichechus manatus latirostris
ATATGTTGTGGGGTTGTTAACCAATGTCATAAAACAACATGTGTACTACTGTTTCATGAGAAACTATTTGTTCTGTAAGCCTTCACCTGAAGTACTATAAAATATTGAAAAAAATAAAATAAACAGGAAAAACATAAATTCTCAGTAAAAACAAAACCTACAAAAACAAAAGAAATGAAAAAAAATTCCACAAAAATGAATTCAGCACAAGAGGGTAAGAGGTACAAAGAAAAAGTCAGCACCACAAAAAAAGCACTAAAAAATGACAGCAATAAACTCACACCTATCAATAATTGCACTGAACGTAAATGGCCAAAATGAACCCATAAAGAGGCAAAGAGTGACAGAATGGATAAAAAAAATAAAAGAGGATCCATTAATATGCTGTCTACAAGAGACACACCTTAGAAACAAAAAAGTAACTTTATTAAAAATCAGTGGTTGGAAAAAAATATATCAAGCAAACAACTATCAAAAAAGAGCAGGAGTGGCAATACTAATCTCAAATAAAATAGACTTTAAAACAAAATCCACCCTAAAAGACAAAGAAGGATACTACATAATGATTAAGGGGACAGTCCATCATGAAGAAATAAACATACTAAACATCTATGCACCCAATGACAAGGCTACAAAATACATAAAACAAACTCTAACAGCACTGAAAAGAGAAATTTACAGTGACGCAATAAGAGTAGGAGACTTCAACACACCACTCTTGGTGAAGCACAGTGCATCTAAAAAGACCCCACTCTCAGTGAAGGACAGAACATCTAAAAAGAAACTCAAAAATGATACAGAAGACTTAAAAGGCACAAGCAGCTAACTTGACCTCTTAGAGATATATAGAACACTCCACCCTACAACTGTAAAATACACATTCTTTTCCAATGCACATGGAACGTTCTCCAGAATAGACCAAATCTTAGGCCACAGAGCAATCCTCAACAAGATCCAAAATGTTGAGGTAATACAAAATATCTTCTCTGATCACACCGCCATCAAGGTAGAAATTAACAACAGAAAGAGCAAGGAAAAAAATCAATTACATGGAAACTGAATAACACCCTCCTTACAAACCACTGGGTAAAAGAAGAAATCAGAGATGGAATCAAAAGAGAATGAAAACACATCATACCAAAACCTTTGGGACACAGCAAAGGCAGTCCTCAGTGGACAGTTTATAGCAATAGACGCACTCTTAAAAAAAGAAGAAAAAGACAAAAACAAACATTAACCACACAACTCAGAGAACAGCAACAAAAGCCCACAGCCACCAGAAGAAAGGAAATAGTAAAGATCAAAGCAGAAATAAATGAAATAGAGACTAGAAAACAATAGAAAGAATCAATAAAATCGACAAAGCATTGGCCAGAATGACAAGAGAAAAACAAGAGAGGACAAAAATAACCCAAATAAGAAATGAAACGGGGGACACTACAACAGACCCAACTGAAATAAAGGATCATAACAGAGTATTATGAAAAACTATACTCCAAAAATTTCAAAACCTAGAGGAAATGGATAAATTTCTAGAAACACACTACCTACCTAATGTATCACAAAGTGATGTTGAAAATCTAAACGGACCATAAAAAGAGAAGAGATTGAAAGGGTAATTAAAAAAACTCCCAACAAAAAAAAGCCCTGGCCCTGATGGCTTCACTGGAGAATTCTATAAAACATTCACAGAAGAGCTTGTACCAGTACTACTCAAGCTATTTCAGAACGTAGAATAAGAAGCGACACTTCCGAATTCATTCTACGAAGACAGCATAACCCTGATACAAAAACTGGGCAAAGACACAAAAAAAAAAAAAAAAAAAGACACACCAATATCTGTCATGAATATAGATGCAAAAATTCTCAACAAAATTCTAGCCAGTAGAATTTAGCATCATATAAAAAAAAGTACACTACAACCAAGTAAGACTCATACCAGGTATGCAAGGATGTTTCAACATTAGAAAATCAAACAATGTAATCCACCACATAAATAAAAGGAAAGAAAAGAATCACATAATCACCTCAATTGATGCAGAAAGGGCATTTGACAAAGTCCAGCACACATTCCTGATAAAAACTCACAATAAAATAGGTATAGAAGGGAAATTTCTCAACATAATAAAAGGCATATGCAAAACCAACAGCCAACATCATTCTTAATGGAGAGAGACTGAAAACACACCTGTTGAGAATAGGAACAAGACAAGGATTCCCTTTATCTCCACTCTTATTTAACATTGTGCTGGAAGTTCTAGCTAGAGTAATAAGGCAAGAAAAAGAATTAAAGGGCATCCAAAGTGGTAGTGAAAAATTTAAACTGTCTCTGTTTGCAGATGATATGATACTATACATAGAAAACCCTAAAAACTCCACGAGAAAACTACTGGAACTAGTAGAAAGATTCAGCAGAGTAGCAGGATACGAGAAAAACTTAAAAAAAATCAGTTGGATTCCTCCACACCAGTAAAAAGAATGATGAAAAGGACATCAGGAAAACAAAACCATTTATAATAGCTCCTAAAAATATAAAATACTTAGGAGTAAATCTAACCAGGGACGTAAAAGACCTATACAAAGATAAGTACAAAACACCACTGCAAGACACCCAAAGGGATCTACATAACTGGAAAAACACACCAAGCTCATGGATAGGTAGACTCAAGATAGTGAAAATGACAATTCTACCCAAAGCAATTTACAAATACACTGCAATCCCGATCCAAATAACAACAACATTCTTTAAAGAGATGGAAGAACTAATCATTAACTTTATATGGAAAGGAAAGAAGCCCCAAATAATAAGCAGTATTGATGAAGAAGAATAAGGTAGGAGGACTCACACTACCTGAACTCAGAACCTACTATACAGTTACAGTAGTCAAAACAGCTTGGTACTGGTACAGCAAAAGACACATTGACCAATGGAACAGAATTGAGAACCCGGATGAAAATCCATCCACCTACGGTCACCTGATTTTCGACAGGTGCCCAAAGTCCATCAAATAAGCAGAAGACAGTCCTTTTAATAAATGGAGCTGGCAAAATTGGATATCCATCTGCAAAAAAACAAAACAGGACCCTTACCTCACACCATATACAAAAAGTAATTCAAAATGGATCAAAGACCTAAATATAAAGCCAAAAACTATAAAGTTCATAGAAGAATAAATAGGATCAATGCTAGAGCCCTAGTACACAGTATTAAACAGGATACAAACCTTAAGCAACAACACACAAACTCCAAAAGATAAGCTAGATAACTTGGATCTTCTAAAAATCAAACACCTATGGTCTTCAAAAGACTTCACCAAAAGAGTAAAAAGAGAACCTACAGACTGAGAAAAAATTTTCGGACATGACAAGTCAGACAAAGTTCTAATCTCGAAAATCCATAAGCGAATCCAACACCTCTACAACAAAAACACAAATAATCCAATTAAAAATGGGTAAAGGAAATGAACAGACACTTCACGAAACAACACATTCAAGAGGCCAACAGACACATGAGGAAATGCTCACGATCACTAGCCATTAGAGAAATGCAAATTAAAACCACAATGAGATACTGTCTCACCCCAGCATTACTGGCACTAATCAGAAACACTGGAAATAGCAAATGTTGGTGGGGCTGCGGGGAGATCGGAAGTCTTATGCACTACTGGTGGGAATGCTAAATGATACAACCATTTTGGAAAGTAATATGGTGCTTCCTTAGAAAGGTAGAAATAAAAATACCATAGGTTCAAGCAATACCACTCCTAGGAATATGTCCTAGAGAAGTAAGAGCCATCACTCAAATAGACATATGCACACCGATGTTCATGGCAGCATTGTTCACAATAGCAAAAAGATGGAAACAACCTATATGTTTATCAACAGATGAATGGATAAACAAACTATGGACATACACACAATGGAGTATTATGCAACAATGAAGAACAATGATAAATCTGTGAAGCATCTCATAACATGGATGAAACTAGAGAACTTTATGCTGAGTGAAATAAGTCAATCACAAGAGGACAAATATTGTATGAGTCCTCTACTGTAAAAAACTCATGAAAAAGTTTACACACAAAAAGTAACAATCTTTTTTGATTACAAGGGATGTGAGGGGTGGGGAGGAAATACTAAATAGTCAATAGATAAGTGGTAACTTTGGTGAAGGGTAAGACAGTACAATTTGTACAAGGAAATGTCATGGAAGCTCCATAGACGCATCCAAACTCCCTGAGGGACTGAATTGCTGGGTGGAGGCCTGTGGGGACCATGCTCTTGGGGAACATCTAGCTCAATTGACATAACACAGTTTATGAAGACAATGTTCTGCATTCTACCTTGGTGAGTAGTGTCTGGGGTCTTAAAAGCCTGTGAGCAGCCATCTAAGATACTCCACTAATCTCACCCCTTCGGGAGCAAGAGAGAATGAAGAAAACAGGATACAAGAAAAGATTAGTCCAAAGGACTAATGGACCATGGCTACCAAGGCCTCCACCAGACTGAGTCCAGTATAGCTACCACCACTGACTGCTCTGACTGGGATCACAACTGAGGGTTCTGGACAGAGCTGGGGAAGGATGTAGAACAAAATTCTCACACACAGGTCTCGACTTCTGGCAACATGGCATTCTAGGCAGAAGCACCACACTGTCCCTCCAAGGCAAAGATCCAAAAAACTAAGCCAGAGAAAACAGCAATCCTGAAATCCTAAACATCAAGTGAAGAGATAAAAAACTCAGCCAAGCACTAAATGGAATAAGAAACTGACAGAGAACAGAGAGTGAGGAGACATATATGGAGAGGTCCCCTATCAGCCAATGCAGCACGGATTTGCCATCTTGGACTCCTATCAGACACCAGTGAATAGGGGGTATGAGAAAGTAGCTTCACAGAGCTTCCAGCAGGAGACAGAACAACGGGTAAACAGTGATATATGCTTTCCCACCCTCCACCCTTCTTCACCCCCACTCGGCCTTCTATGCTTCGTGCCGCCACAGTCTCTTGGCCGGGAAGCACCGGCTGCTTGGATTCCACCCACCATCAATGGCCAACTCCCTGAGTGCCATTTGTTTGCCGCTGGTGCTGCTTTTTTCCACTTCTTTTGATTTCCTCCTTACCTCTCACCACCTCCCCCTCCTTTTGCTCAAATACCTGGCTCCATCTTTGCTTCTTCCTGAGAGGCTGTGGAGCTCCCTTCGAGTGTGGAACTGCTTCTATGTCCATGCTGCCATGCTGGTGGGATCACAGGGCTTTTGTTTGTTTGTTTTCAATTGTTTGTTTTCTTTATCTTTTCTTGAGTTGGGACCCTGTTTTGGCCAGGTAGTGCTGTGAAGCTTGGTACCTACCCCCTCAGCTTGTGCAGATGCGCAGAGGGATCCCTGAGGACATTTATTTTTTTGTGTTTTCTTGCGGCTTTTTCTTGTTCTTTTTTTTTAATTTGTTATGTTTTATTTTTCCTCTTTTTCTGTTTTTGTCTTTATTACTCAGTTTCTTGTCTCTTTATACCTTCTTTCTCTTCCTGTCCCCTGGATACCTGACACTGACTCCTAGCCAGGCAGTACTTCAACACCTGGAAACAACTTCCTCAGATGTCATAGCCACACCAGTGGGATCCCTGGCAGCTTTGCTGTTCTTTTCTATTTCTAATTTTTTTGTTCATTCTTTTCTTTTTTTCTTCTTCTTCCCCTTTTTGTTTTTCTCCATTTCATAGTCTCTCATCTCTCCACTCAGACAAGCTCCCCTAGTACTCTTTTTTGTTTATATGTTTTTGGCTCCTGTTCCTCTCTCCTCTCTCCCATACCCATCTTAGCTCCACACATCACAATCTCCACCCTCCATCCTGCCTACCTGCACCGTGCACTTAACATCACACCACCAAGCAGCACAGGCATGGCCTACCGGAACCTGCCCTGCACTGATTACCAACCTGCCCTGGTGGCTGTAGTAAGTGCCGCAAACAACCCATCCCAGCAACTCTTCTTCAGCTAGACCTACCCTGCTGTACCATATCTGAGTGACTGATCCTGCTAATCGGAGAAGGAGGCAAAAAGTATCATGCCCACAAATAAGCAAACAACGAACAACACACAGCCCGCCTGCTCAGGCATAGCAAAATTTTTTAAAAATAGGATGAAACAAACAAATCTACAGTCAATAAATGAGAAAAACAAGTACAGAATGCCCCAAAGACAGCAGACAATATCAAAACATTTACAAAGACAGGACAGGATGGTTCCAGTAGGCATCCAAAATAAAACACCAGATGACTTGCTAGTAGAAGAAAAGGCACTAGAAGTACCTGATAGGGAATTTAAATCTCTAATATTAAGAATTATCCAAGAGTTGAAGCAAAAAAACAGACAAAAATGAGGAAAAAATAGTCAAATTCATGGAAAAGGCAGAGAAATTCATGGAAAATATAAACAAAAAAATTGAAGAATTCATGAAAATAATGCAGGAACAAAATCCCAAAATAAAGTTACAACTAGAAATTGTACAAAAACAACAATTAGAAATCCAAAAGATAAACAACAAGATTTCACAAATGGACAGTGTCATGGAAGGGCTGAGGAGTAGATTTGAAACGGTGGAAAAACAGAATCAGTGGCATTGAAGACAAACACTTGGATACAACTCTGTTTGAAGAAAAATCAGAAAAAAGAACAAAGAAAAATGAAGAGCCTTGAGGATTATGTGGGATACAATCAAAAGCAAAAATCTGCAAGTGATCAGAGTTCCAGAACAGGAACAGAAAACAGAAAATACAGAGAGGATCATTGAAGAATTGCTGACAGAAAACTTCCCCAATATCATGAAAGGAGAAAAGCTGACCATCCAAGAAGCTCAACGAACTCCATAAATGATAGACCCGAAAAGAAAATCACCAAGGCATATCTATTCACACTCACTAAAACCAAAGACAAAGACTCCTGAGAGCAGTCAAGAAATACAGAAAGTCACATATGGAGGATAAACAATAGACTAAACTTGGATTATTCAGCAGAAACCATGCAGGCAAGAAGGCAGTAGGATGACATATATAAAACCTTGAAAGAAAAAAATTGCCAGCCAAGAATAATATATCTTGCAGAACTCTAGTTCAAATATGATGGTGAAATTAGGTCATTTCCAGATAAACAGAAATTAAGAGACTATGTAAAAACCAAACCAAACTTAAGAGACTTATTAAATGAAGTTCTTCCATCTGAGAACAAACAATATCAGACCACAGGCTGAATATAGGACACAGGATTGTACTAGCCAGATATCAACCTAGGAAATGAATTCTTAAGGATTATGCAAAATCAAAAGAATTACAAAAGGGAACCAGAGAGGTTAATCTGTAAATGACAACAGCATCAGAACAATAAAAGAGGGAAAAAACGGTGTAGATATAGAACCTTCTAATGGAGAGGAAGTCAAGCGATACCAAGTAATAATAGACTGGTTCAACTCTAGGAAGATAAGGGTAAATTTCACGGTAACCACAAAGAAAGTTAACAAACCTACTTATCAAAATAAAGAAGAAAAACATAACGTCTCAGTAAAAACAAAACCTACAAAAACAAAAGAAAAAACATCCACAAACAAAAGGAACTCAGCACAGGAGAGTCAGAGGAACAAAGCTGGAAGACTTTATGCTGATTAAAATAAGGCAATCACAAAAGGACAAATATTGTATGAGACCTTTACTGTATAACTCATGCAAAAGTTTACACACAAAAAGAAACAATCTTTGTTGGTTAAGAGGAATGGGAGGAGTGAGGGGGCACTAAATAGATAAGTGGTAACCTTGGTGAAGGGTAAGACAGTACACATTACTGGGGAAGCCAGCACAACTTGTGCAAGGAAAGGTTATGGAAGCTCCATAGACACTTCCAATCTCCCTGAGGGACTGAATTGCTGGACAGAGGACTGTGGGGACCATGGTCTCAGGGAACATCTAGCTAAATTGGCATAACACCGTTTATAAAGACAATGTTCTCCATTCTACCTTGGTGAGTAGCATCTGGGGTCTTAAAAGCCTGTGAGCAGCCATCTAAGATACTTCACTGGTCTCACCCCTTCGGGAGCAACGGAGAATGAAGAGAACAATATACAAGGAAAAGATTAGTCCAAAGGACCACAGCTACCACGGCCTCCATCAGACTGAGTCCGGTACAGCTAGACTGTGCCCGGCTACCACCACTGACTGCTCTGACTGGGATCCCAGAAGAGGGTCCTGGACAGAGCTAGAAAAGGATGTAGAACAGAATTCTAACTCACAAAGATCAGATTTGCTGGCCTGACAGACTGGAGAAACCCCGAGAGTATGGCCCCTGGACATCCTTTTAGCTGAGTGGTGAAGCCCCTCCCAAAGTTCACCGTTTAGCCAGGGATTGGACAGCCTCATAAAAACAAAACAGGACTAATGAGGCACAGCAGTCCAGGGACAAGGACTAGAAGGCAGGAGGGGACAGGAAAGCTGGTGATAGGGAACCCAAGTTTGAGAAAGGACAGTGTTGACATGTCATGGGGTTGTTAACCATTGTCATAGGGCAATATGTGTACTAACTGTTTAATGAGAAACTATTTGTTCTGCAAACATTCACCTAAGGTACAAAAAAAAAAAAAAGAATTATCTATGTGAGATCAGATTGACAACAGCAACTCAAAAGGTTTGATGGAAAGCCTAGATGACAGTGAGTTGAAGATAATGGTGGTGGAATAATTTGGAAAAGGATAGTGAGAATAGCAGCACAACTGGAAAAATGTAATTGATGTCACTGAACTGTACATGTAGAAACTTTCAAAATGGTGTAAATTTGGCTATGTATATTTTCACCAAAAAAAGGTCCTCAAGGTCAAGAAGGGAAAGTGTTGACATGTCGTGGGGTTGTTAACCAATGTCATAAGACAGTATGTGTACTGACTGTTTAATGAGAAATTAGTTGTTCTGTAAACCTTCATCTTAAATACATCAAAAAAATTAAAAGAAAAAATTCTCACCCCCCAAAAAATGACCGGATTTACTGTCCTGACAGAGACTGGAGAAACCCCGAGAGTATGGCCCCCAGACACCCTTTTAGCTCAGTGTTGAAGTCGCTCCTGAGGTTCACCGTTCAGCCAGGGATTGGACAGCCCCATAAAACAAAACGGGACTAATGAGGCACGGCAGTCCAGGGACAAGTACTAGAAGGAAGGAGGGGACAGGAAAGCTGGTGATAGGGAATCCAAGGTTCAGAAGGGACAGTGTTGACATGTCGTGGGATTGTTAACCATTGTCATAGGGCAATATGTAAACTATTTAATGAGAAACTATTCTGTTCTGTAAACCTTCATCTAAAGTACAAAAGAAAAAAAAAGAATTATCTATGTGAGATTAAATAGACAACAGCAACTCAAATGTTTGATGGGAAGCCTAGGGGACATTGAGTTGAAGATAATGGTGGTGGAATAATTTGGAAAGGATGGTGAGAATAGCAGCACAACTGGAAGAATGTGATCGATGTTACTGAATTTTACATGTAGAAATTTTTGAAATGATGTGTCTTTGGCTATGTATATTTTCACCAAAAAAGAAAAAAGGTCCTCCAACGTAGATAAGGGAGAGTATGGACATGTTGTAGGTTTGTTAACCAATGTAATGAAACAATATGCATACTGACTGTGTAATGAGAATTATTTGTTCTGTAAACTTTCACCTAAAGTAGAATTAAAAAAAAAATTAAAAAATAATCCATTCTTGAAATAGTCTCTAAATTCAGGTGGGATATACTCAAGGTCGTACTTTGGCTCTCGTGGACTTTTTCAAATTATCTTGAGCTTCAACTTGAACTTGCATATGAGCAACTGATGGTCCATTCTGTAGTTGTCCCCTGGCCTTGTTCTGACTGATAATATTGAACTTTTCCATCGTCCCTTTCCACAGATGTAGTCAATTTGATTCCTGTGTATTTCATCTGGTAAGGTCCACTTGTATAGTAGCTGTTTATTTGGCTAGTCATAAATACTATAAAATATTTTTTCTCAGAAATTTGAATGCATTGCTCCATTGTATTTTAATACCTATTGTTGCTGGGAAGTTAAATTCTATTTTAATATTCAATAAAAATTTTACACTTTCTCCTTTCTTCTACTAAGTCTGTAGTGATCTTTTTATTTACTTCACTACTTACAAGTGTTTTCATACCTCTCATCTGATGTTGTCTCTTCTTTTCTGCTTGTTCTTACGTACTTACACATTTTAAATTTCTTTACTGTTTTAGAGTGGGAAAAAGTATTTGTGTTCAATTCCTCTGTTTAATCAGCTATTTTAGATACTAGTTTGAGACATTTGGCCTAACTGGTTCCTATCAGATGCTATCATAATTTTATTTATCTTACCATTTTTCACACAAATTTCTTATGAGGGAAGGAGATTCAGAAATCTTTTCTGGAGAATGAAATTTCAATGCTTCAGGTGTGTCAGTACTATCACTTGAGAGTGTTTCATTTCTTTATTTCTTCCTTTATATCCTGTTCACTTTCTCATACTTCTTAATTTTTTTCTTTCTTTCTCTGTTTCTGTTTTTCATTTTGAGTGTATTTCCTTTCCAAACAAGAACAATCAGCGTATGGAGAAGAGAACCTTATAAACCTAGGAACAGACTCTGACACACTCTGAAGAGAACACATTTCTTCTGACATTCCCAGTAGTTATCCCTACTAAAATAGCTATGTTTTTGAATTTCAGTTTGATTTGTAATGTAAGAAAATCAACAGAAAGATATTTTACAGATGTTCATTCTGATTCTGAGAGAGGAAACAATGATTTTTTTCCTTTTTTGAAAAGCATAATTTGCAATGCTTGATATGGTTAGTCCGGACTCCCAATACCCATGTTAAGTCAAATAATGCCGTGGCTCCCTCAAATGAAACAGTAGATATTAAAGAAATATTGTATGTAACTTTGTACTTTTTCAGGACTATAAATATATATATATATATACATATTTTAATACATACCCTGAAGGTGACCATATAATGAGAAGGAAATAAGGTACAGATATTTTTCCTTTGGTGCCAAAAACTATTGGGGATGGTGTTGGGGCAAGTAGAGGTGAAAGTAAGCCATAAAATATTCAAATGTACAAAGTTTAGAGTTATTTATATTTACATTATGAACATTAAATTGATAACAAGTTTTCAGAAGTTAACACTATGTTATTTGGTATGGATAATCACCTATTCTAGGAATAATTAGACTTGAATTCTTGGTCTATTTTTCATAAATTATTTGGATAGTTGAATGGAAAATCCCTAATCCATAGTAGAGCATGAGTTCCTTTTATATGCAATATATTCTGAATGGTCAGAAACCATACTATGTTCATGTATGAACAATATGTGGCATGTTTTGAGATTTCAGAAATGACTCTTATTTACTAAACTTTGGTATTTAGTGTCCCTTCACCTTAATGGGCCATGCTTTAGTTGCGTTTATGTTATTTTCAGCTGTAATTTCCTCAGGTAAGTTTTTTTTTTAATTTTTATTTTTAACATTTTATTGTACTTTAGGTGAGTTTTTACAAGAAATTATTTTCTATTCAATAATTCAAATACAAATTGTTCCATGACATTAGTTGCAGTCACCTCAAAGTGTCAACACTCCCCCATTTCCACCGAGTTCCCTGTTTCTGTTTGTCTGATTTCCCTGTCCCTCTCTTCCTTCTTAGCTTTGCTTTTGGGCAAATACTACCATTTTGGTCTCATATGATTGGTTGTTCTAAGAACATTCTTCACAGGTGTTATTTTTTATTTTACTGGTTAGTGGATTATTTATTTGGCTGAGTGGCTTCACTTAGTAGGTTGTCTTACAGCCATAGTTTTGGGGGTTCCTCCAGTCTCTATCAGACCAGTAAGCCTGGTCTTTTTTATGAATTTGAATTTTGTTCTACATTTTCCACTCATTCTAACTGGAACTCTCTACTGTGATCTTGTTCAGAGCAGTCTGTAGTGGTAGCTGGGCATCATCTAGTTCTTCTGCTCTAAGATTAGAGGAGGCTGTGGTTCATGTTGACCATTAGTCCTTTGGACTAATTGCTTCCTTGAGTCTTTGGTTTTCTTCATTCTTCTTTTCTCCAGAGGGGAAGAGGCCAATAGTTGTATCTTAGATGGCCACTCACAAACTTTTAAGACCCCAGTCACTCAGGTGAGGTTTTTTTTTTTCCTTGTAGCCTAATTTCATCACAAAATAATTTCAATTTATGTGCCCCGTAGCAGTCATATTATTCCATTTTTACAGCTTGTTTTGTCAAAGAGTTAAATTAAGATATGAAACTATTTGATCCAAGCCATGCAGTGAATTAGACCAGGTCTAAATCTCTGACTCACATTCTTGCTCCATTCTATCTAACCATTCAATAGTTGAATACTTTAAACTTTTTTTTACATTCCATTTTTTATCACGGCATCCTACTACTTATCTTCTCCAAACATTATCTCTTCCCTACCATTATATGCTGTAGATAATTACTACTATCTACCAAAGCTGTGTTTTACTGTTTTTCAAGTGGATTTCATTTGTGAGTTATATTTGATTTTCATTGTTATGACCTTGTCTTTTTTACCACAAATGTTTCTACATGCCATAGGTCATTCTATACTTATTCTCACAAAGTACATTGCTGTATTTCTAACTTCTTTCTATTGTTAAGGACATTTATAAATGTTCTCAACAGTAATGATTAAACTATATAAAATATTGAAATAAAAAACTTATATAAATGTTATGGATTCAATTTTGTCCCCCCAGAAATGTGTGTATCAATTTGGCTGGGTGGTGATTCCCAGTATTGTATGATTGTGTACCATTTTTTAATCTGATGTCATTTCCTTATGTTTTGTAAACTCTAGCACTATGATGTAATAAAATAGATTAGCAGCAGTTATAGTGACGAGATTAGATACAAGATTAGATAGTGTCTTAATCCAACCTCTTTTGAGATATAAAAGAGAGAAGTGAGCAGAGACACAAGGGAACCCCATACCAACAAGAAAGCAGTGCCTGGAGCAGAGCGCATCCTTTGGACCTGAGGTTCCTGTGCACAGAAACTCCCAGACCAAGAGAAGATTAATGGCACTGACCTTCCTCCAGAGCCTACAGAGAAAGTGATTCCTTGGAGCTGACGCCCTGAATTTGGACTTGTAGCCTACTGGACTGTGAGAGAATAAACTTCTCTTTGTTAAAGCCATCCACTTGTCATATTTCTGTTATAGCAGCACTAGATCAGTAAGACAATAAATAAACCCTTTCATCTTCAGAATTTGCAAGTAGTAAGAAGATGTAGAAGCTGATTTTAACCTACACATATTGCATATCTCAATGTTTTCCATTTTAGATTTATATTAAGTAAACTATATAACCTTTCTCCTTATTTTTTAATGTATGCACTTGCTAAACCCTATCAGTTAGAACATATAGACATAGCATAAGTCAATAAAATGAAGGAAAGAATCAAAGAGCTTAGAATAACTTAAGTTTATCCAGCACCATTTTACCCTAATTAACAGGCAAACCTACAGCAACATGAGTCATATAAAACATAGCTTAACTGTTATTGTTGTAAATAATTCTCTTCGATGCAGAAGAATTAAATTTAAGAAAAATTCTTGCAGAGCAGTCGAGAAAGTGTGTGTCCCTTCTTTTTGATGCTAATATTTCCTATTATCAATTTAACTTTTTTGCTTAGATTTCAAGGCCATCTTTAATTCTTTCCCATCTTCTTAAACAATTGTCTCACCACCTTCCTAATATGTACTCTCTACTCTTTCAAGGCCAGTTTCTAGACCCCCAATACACTGTAGTGAATTGTTGCTGTGTCTGTTGAGTCAGTTCTGACTAGTACTTATTGTTTCCTCTCAATTTGAGAATTTCGTTTTCCACCTGTTCAAGCTGTCAATCACATGGTTTTGATTTCCTCTAAAATGGGCTGAACGCTTGACAAAAATTAGCCAGTCAATAAATCCTACCCACTTAGTCAGACTGATTGGTTCAGGGATAGTTAATTGACCCAAGTGTAGTTAATCAGTCATCTCCCAAAACTTTGCTGGTGCTCTCAGAAATTATGTGTTCTCTTTTCTGAGATCATTAACCATAAGGATAATAAAAGCCTTGAGATATTGATGGCTTCATTTTTCTACCATGCAGAGAAAGCCTGATTGAAAAGAGCTAAAAAAAATAGAAAAGCAAAACAGAGATGCTGAGAGAGAGAGACAAAAACAAACCGATGGTATTATTTGAATCCCTGGCTCTTCCTGTACACATTTCTGTTGTGGGAACCGTGATGGTTAAGGTTGTGTGTCAGCTTGGCTGGGCCATGATTCTCAGTGGTTTAGCACTGAGTGTAATGATGCATTTTGACAGTTATGCAATGATATAATCAACTTCATGATGAGATCTGCTACGAGCAGCCAGTCAGTTGAAAGGGAGTTTCCTTGGGGGTGTGTCTGCCTCCAGTATATAAATAGATGTTCTAGCAAGGCTGTCACTCTGGATCCTGTGTCTGGCTCATCATCATCTGACCTCTGGTACTTGGGACTTGAGCTAGCAGCTTATCTGCCGATCTTGGGATTCCTTGGCCCTCACAGCCTATGAGCCAGCAGCCTGCTGTCTGACCTGCCGATCTTGGGTTTGTCAGCCTCTGCAGTAACGTGAGTCAGGAGAAACCTCCAACCTGATGTCTGACTCATGCACTTGGGGCTTGCCAGGCTCTTCAACCACATGAGACATTTCCTTGTGATAAATCTCTCTATCTATCTACACTTAACTGGATTTGCTTCTCTAGAGAACCCAACCTAAGACAAGAACAAATAAATTCATACATATTATTGTGGGCATAAGCAAGTTTGAGTTGGTGTTCTGTTACATACAACCAAAAAGTGCTAACAAATATAGAATGCTTATTTACACGTATACTTAGAGTAAACATAGGTCTTGTTTTGCCTGGGAAAGTCCCAGTTAATAACTACTGTCCTAGCATCTCATCCCATTTAGCACTTATCCCATATTTGCCTTTCTTTAATGCATTAATGTTATTAATAGTTGACTAACATACATCCAGAAGAATTTGGAAGACCTCCATTTTTAACTTCCAGCTTTTGCTGTGGACTATTGTGGACTGACGTAGTAAGGGAGGCCTGGTGGTGCAGTGATTAAGAGTTCAGCTGTTAACCAAAAGGTTGGCAGTACGAATCTACCAGCTACTCCTTGGAAACCCTATGGGACAGTTCTACTCTGTCCTATAGGGTCTCTATGAGTCGGAATTGTCTCGATGGCAATGGATTTGGTTTGGTTTTCGTTTTGATCTAGTGAGTATGAGTCGCCCGTACAGTGAACAGAGTTCTCACTTTAACACCCACTTGAACCTGAAGGACCAATACCAGTAACTTTTTTCAATTTTCCTTTGTTTTCTAGATTCTATTAAACTAAAACTGCACTTTCAAGTTCAGAGTATATACTTGCTGATAAAGTGAATTGTCTGAAAGTGCAAATGATTATAGATATCTACTCCTATGGTCTCAAGAGGTAGTACGAAATGCATTCCATACTGTCTATTCACATAATAGCCAATTGTGCTATGGCTCATGTTATGGCCTGAGAAGTGCATAAAACTCCAGATGCCATTGGGAAAATTGGGAAATTATATCTTAATGGTACATTAAATGTGTTCTGGAAAAGAGTCTCAGCAGTTGAGCTATAGAGAGTATAAAGAGCTATCTGAACATTCTTAATATGATGTTTATCACCTCTTGGTATCTATGATTATTTTACTGCTATGGAAAACATTTTTTTATTTTGAAAGAAATAGCATTGGATTCAAAATACTCAAAGTGCTCGTTCACTGAAAAATTAAGTATACTAAAATTTTATTCTATGATATTGCATCCTTTAAATTTGGCAAACATTCAATAGAATAATGTGTGAAGAAAACTTAAGTGACAAGTTTTGTCTTGAAAAAATATTTATTGAAGAAAGGTACTCTGGATAGAGACAAAAATACAGTGCCTGTGAAATATTTGTGCTGAAATATACATTTCAATACCAAAAATAGAAAAATGCAGTATATCCATTTAGTGGTTAGATCTGAGTTTACTAGGTTCCTTAGAACCTATACTGAGTATTTTATTAACTAAAAATGTGATTCTCTACAGAAAACAATCAATGAATGGTGTCAGCAGTTTCAATTTAGAATATAAAATGCCCCATTGAAAAAGATTTCAGAAAATTTTATGAAAATTAAAATAATGAGATCATTTTAAAAAATATGTTTTTCAAAAAAGTACCAGTTTCATAGCATCATAGACTTACATATCTTAAAAACTGAATAAAGAACATAAATGTGTACTAAGAATAATTATTTTGCATGTGTGTGTGTGTCTTGCCAGTGTTCCGATAATCAATACAAATATTTTTTCCTTAATTTTCTTTAATGATAATGGATATAACTGTAATAGCTATAACTGTCTCATTTTTTGGGGGAGAATTATGTTTGAATAGAAGTATTTTGTATTTTCTTCAATATGATAAAAATAATTTGTTATTCAATGAATTAAAATTTCAAAAAAACTATATAATTTAAATAATTTTAGCTGCCCCATTCTTGCCTCTTTCACTCGAAAAAAGTTCTTGAACAAATGAAATTTTCACCCTGCAAACACTGGGTGTTGCTTTTGTTGCTTTCCTTTCCAGAAGGGTCCTGTCTGTGGAAATGTTACCCATACTGGTATTGTGAGTGATTTAAAAAAAAATAAACAAACCAAACTTCATAGATCCTCATGGTGTCCAAATTATTTGAAATATTTTTATGCTACTTCAATATTCAAGAAAATCATTTTAATACCTTCCTAATGTTGCCAATCTTCCTTCTCTCTTTTCCTTCCTTTCTTTAGTTTTCTTATTTCCCTGGACATGTATGAAATTCCTACTATGTCAGTGAAAAAGAGGAAGATCCTCAACAAGATGGATTGACACAGTAGCTGCAACAATGGGCTCAGGTATAACGATTGTGAGGATGACGCAGGACTCAGCAGTGTTTCATTCTGTTGTACATAGGGTCGCGGTGAATCGAGACCGACTCAACGGCACCTAACAACAACAACATGTCAGATCCACTAGGGAGTCAAAAAATTAATATCATTTTTTTTTTTAATATGGAGAAACTCAAATAATAAAGATGAGCATGTAAGTGAAATCTGAAAATAATTTGAAGATGACGGTAACTTTTTATCAAGCATTAGGGGAGCTATATGGCACTATTGTGTCTAGAATCTGATGTGAGCTCTGAAGCCCATAAAGATAAATATTATAAATCCAGTTTTAGAGATTGGAGTTGTCTGAGTCCTCGTAGTTTGTGAGTAGGAGAATTGAGCTATGAGTCTAAAAATGTCTAATTCCGAGGACCATGCACTACTATAAAACTTGATCTCTGGGGTGGGTAAGGCTAAAACTGATTTGGGAAGCTAATTAAGCTTCCAGAGATGTTTTATTTGAGCTAAAATATAAAGAATAACTGGAAACTTAACAGTAAAAGACGAAAGACATGAGGAAAGAACATATTAGGTTGCGGTGGGAGTATGCAGAGTGTCAAAGATTGATATTTATTTAAACAAAACAATATATTTTTTCTCCATATTTCCCTTCCCCAAATCACTGCCACTTACTACCACCCTCCACACTACCAATACAGGAAGCTGTACCAGTTTGTGCTTACAGACTTGGGGGAAGGGTAGCAGAGACAAAATAATTCAAATATTTCGTCTTGGCTTCTTACCTCTAAAAATGTAAATTCTGGAGACAAAAGAGTTAAGAACCAGGATTTTTAAGAGGATGGCTTCACCCATCAGAGTTGGAAAACTAGAAAAATGCTGATGGAAAAGGAGAGACAAAGAGGAAGCCTTAGAAAGAAAGGAGTTGGTTTTTCTCACAAGAAGAGGCCCTGAGTCTTGCCTTCCTAAGGAGACAAGATTCTCAAAGAGAGTTCAAGAAGTTGAACAGTTTATTGCTGTGTTTGGAATGTGGCCTAGGACAATCTTACAGACATTTTCCCTGTTCTAGAGTAACAGTTCTCAAGCATAGCAAGCAGAGACTGACCACATCTCATCTGACCAAAAGGAAGGAATAAAGGAAAACTTGGTGGAGATTTTCCTTAATCCATGAAACAGGAGCAAGGGAAGATGTATGACTGAACTGATGTCTTAAATGATGGATGTCATCTGTTGCCAGATGGGGCCACCTCCCAATGCCTTTGTAATATGAAAGCCCTGTGAACTTAGAGTTAGCACTGGAAAAGGCAGACCAGATAATGTTGAGATTACCCTTTTCACCTGATTGCCAAAGTAATTGCTCAAAATAGAAATTAAACTGACTTAGAGATAATACGTTTATATATTTGTACACAAATTTGTGGACAGGGTTTATGTGAAAAGTAAAATACACGCTATATTCAAAATTATGACCAGAGCATAATACTTGCGAAGGAATAACAGGCAGGGAGTCTAAAGAAAAGGTAAACGTGTGTCAAATTTAGAAGGGTCTTACATGTTCTGCTAAATATTTAGAATTTAGGTAGGGAAATTAATGATATCTTGAATATTTTTAAGTAACAGAATGACATTGTCAGATTACTGTACTATTGTACATATCATTACATTATATGTAACTACTGCCATATAATTTTTACTAATGCTTTATATGTACAGTAGAATCATCTCAGTTTTAATGACAATTATATTTTTACCTTTTTGAGATACATAAGAAAACTATCCCTTTCTTCCTATTATCTCCCCTATTCCTCATCTCTTACCTAAAAATAAAAAAGAAATAAATCCCCAAGGAAGCAAGTTTAGACTGGTTGGCTGTACCACGGGATCCCAATACTCTTCTGCAGTGCAATGTGGACTTCCTAGCCATGGTCTTGTAACTCCCACCTGAGTGACTGGGAGAAACTGTGCGAATAAGGCAATTGTGACCACCAAAGGGATTGGTCAGTTTTGCCATCCTGCTGGGCTTGAGATGAGAGAGGAGGTGGAGAAGAGAGAATCCACCAACACCAAGGATGGAGAGACCAGCAGGAGAGAGTCTAGTGAGCTTCCCAGCTCATGGAGCAAAAAAGCTGAGTGCTTTTGGGCAGGAGACTTGCTGGCAGAGTAGGATGACTCCAGGCACTCATTGGCAGAGCTAAAAGAGCTTTGTAACATTTGCCTGAGCAGGGCAGAGGCTGAGGGCCAGGGAGAGCCCTGCCTGTGAGCACAGCTGGTAAGTGGCTGTCCTGATGGAAGAACTATATACTGAGCATTTCTCTACCTGAATTGTAACCTGTTATTTCCCTAATAAACCCCATGATTTTGAGTATGGCCTGTGAGTTCTTTGTGGCCATTGCATAGAATTATCGAATCCAGCAGAGAAGTAGACAGTGCCATGGGAGGGACAGTTGGTGTCAGAATTGGTAAAGATGGAAGACAGAGGAGGCATTTCTGACTTCTGCCTCATAGGAATCAGTCTTGGGTTGTTGATCTTGATTCTTCTTCCACCTCGTGAAGTTAGAGGCAGTCAGATGCCATCCCCACACTGTTATTACGTCTTAGGTTTAATATTTACCTACCTCCCTATTTCTTGACTTCACTGCCCATATCCGCCCAGGATCCAATAGTCAAGGGTACATTATTCCTTCTCTACTTTTCACTATCAAAATAATAAAACTAAAGGAGTGGAATTCAAACCTATGGGAAATTATTGTATAAAATGATAAAGAATATAAATATAATCCAATTAAGAAAATTCATACTTCTGATGTGCTTTCCAAAAAAAAAAAAGCATTTAGTTCCTGCTTACCAGGAAATTAAAAAAAAAAAAAAAAAGTAGACTAAAGAGATATACATTACTCCACTGGGATTAATTTCTGGTTTATTATGGGTGAGAGTAGAGTGGGGAAATGGTAGATTCCTTTGATGGAAAGTAAAACTCTTGTCACTGGTATAGGTAGGCATTGGTATAAATAAGAACAATTCAGATACCATCCCTGTCTCCTCATTTCTATGAAAGAAAAAGGAATATTTTGCCATTCCAAGTTTTAGTACCATGCTGAACATGGTAGGTCTTCAATAAATACTTTTTGATTGCTGAATAACACTGCGGGAATAAAATACTAGATGATAAAAATAAACAGACTAGTAATTAACTTTTATTTATGACAACATTATCTTCTATGATTTACAGCAGAGACTAAAAGCCACCAATTCACAGGCTATATCTCCAAAATAATCAACACTGATGCTAAAGGCTATAATTTCAAACATCTAGAAGGCAAATACATGTATAGAAAGAGTGGTAGGGCACTAAAATAACTTTTCAGTGATTAATGTCACACTACCCAACTGTTTGCTTTAAAAAAATATTATTTATATTTCATATATTTGAAGAAGCAAAACTAAAACAGTCTGCTCATTTAGTCCATTGTCTTTGTTTTGCATGACAAGGTGCTAAAACAAATACAGATATATTTTGACAATCCAGTTCAATAGGGGTGGAGTAGTAGGCTGGAAGGGCACTTAACCTGAAACCTCTGGAACACATTCTAACTGTGTGTCTGACTAACTGGGAATCAGCAAGAACTCAATCCAGCAAAGCAACATGAAAAACCTTACTACAAAATGAGCGTGAAGGGCAGTGATAGCAAGTAAGAGTACAGGGATGTAGGAAATTAAGCAACCCAAAAATTAACTGGGAGTGTCTGGGAGAAATGAACATTTACTTCTTCCACATAATGAGCCCTACTCTTCCTCTCTCAGGCAGGTTACCAGGGAGAGCTGTCCCAGGAAATCACAGAACTACCTTTTTCACTGGGAAGAAGAAAATCCATTGTATCCTCTCCTATAATTTATATGCCTAATGTCCTTTGGCATATAATATCTCTCTTGATCTTCACAGACTCGTTAAGAAAAGTAGTTACATATTTACATTCTTTCCAAAAACCGAGCTAAATCATCACAATTTTCTCCAAAACTTTGACTATTCTTTATAAGAAAATAATCTCAAATAATCGTTATTTACCATTTATGAGTTTCAGTATCTGCTTTTCCATATGTTCTAACCCTTTAGCCATTTGTGTCCTCAACCCATGATGTTTCTGCTCTGCCATAAGAATTTGTATTTATGCCCATGTGTCATCACTGTCTACTCTAATTAGACTTTTGATTTTTTTTGATGTCACTTAATCATTTTTTCCCTTTACTACTAAATATTCTCCATATCCTTTTAAAATATTATTTATTAGCTATCAAGATATTTTTACCACATGAAAGTATAAGAAAAAGTAATGTATAGCACTAACTACTTATGATACTATATATTTCCTTAAATTGTTTTAAGCAGATTATAATCTTATTTATACTCAGTTTTGTCTTCTCTGTATTACTTTAGACATTTCTAATTGTTTATCTTTTTAATTATGATATTTTGTAGGTTACTGTTATGGATTGAATTTTGTCTCCCAGAAATATGTGTTGTAAATCTTAACCCCTGCACCTGTGGTTATAATCCCATTTAGGAATGGATTTTATTTGTTATGTTAATAAGGCAGTATTAGTGTAGAATGTGTCTTAAATTAATCGCCTTTGACATGTAAAAAAGTTGATTAAACAAGCAAGCACACACTGAGGGGAAGATAGATGCCATATGATCGCTAAGGAACCTAGGGACAGAAACTGAAATGACAGGGACCTTCCCCAGAGCAGACAGAGACAGCCTTCCCCTAGAGCCAGCACCCTGATTTTGGACTTCTGGCCTCCTAAACTGTGAGAAAATAAATTTCCTTTTGTTAAAGCCACCCACTTGTGGTATTTCTGCTGTAGCAATACTAGATAACTAAAACAGTTACTGAGATATTCTCTCATTGCTAAGAAATGTTTTTGTTTCAACTTTGAAAAATTTGTTTAAAAATAGTGATGAAAATACGTATTTTTTTTTCTTTTGGCTACATTTGTGGACCGTATCAATAAATGAGAAATTATTAGTTCAAAAACAAAATAAAACACATCAATTTATAAAACCTTTTTAGTGGAAAGAATATTTCTTTCCCACAGGACTTGTGTTATTTTTATGTTTTCTATTTTAATAAGTGCTTATGCTTTCATTTTCATTTAAAAAGTAGTACAGCTCATGTTTTAATATCTAAGCAATCATCATCAAAACTATCCATACTATTTTAATTATGAATCAGATGACATCGCTCCTGTGTTATCCATTATGATTAGAAAAACACATTCTCATTTCAGCTACCTGAGACAGTGGGCCTGTGCCTACTTTCTCTTAGCATCCTTCACCAGACATTTGTTCTGGCCTTTTTTCTCACCTCAAGAACCATATGCTTGTTCCCAGTCTCAGAGTTACCACAAGTGCTGTTGCAGGCTACTCCAAGATTTTTGCATAATTGCCTCCTTCCAGTTATTAGCTTCTCAGTTCAAGTGCCACATCCTTCTGATAGTCTCTCCTGTAAGGATCAGCTCTACGTTCTTTGGCAGGGCTAGGAAATACTTAGACTCTATGCCATCTTTCACCTTCTCCATCTCTTCATTGCTGTAGTCTTATTTACTCAAGGATTAGAGGGGAAAAAAATCCTTGTAGCAAGATTTCTGGGCCACCATCTTGCTATCCCAGGCTCAGATAAGATGTTTTATAGCATAAAAAGGGAAAAACAATGGACATAGCTTAAATTTCCATTAAGAAAGAAATAACTAAAACCGATTATATGGTCACTAAATATCAAAATTTTAAAGACAGTAAAAAAAATAATTATCATATTGCAAAGAAAAAGCCAGGGTACAATACAATGATTCTAGTCCCTATGCACAGCATGCAAAATGAAAAATCAATGTCTCTCTCTCTCTCTCTTTTCCTCACACCCCCACCCCATGTGTATATCTCTCTCTGACTACCTATAATAGATTAATGGAAAAATATGTTAAAAAGTTAATTGTGATTTTCTCTAGAATGAAGAATTACAGATTTTCTTATGTTTTATTGCCTTTTTTTCAATTTCTATTATGAACATGTGATATGTTTAATATATAAATGTTTAGACTTCCAAAATATATTTCAACTATTATTTATATATCTGCATCCATCTAATAGGTTTTCCTGTATATATGTACTTACTCAAAGTTAAATATTTTCCTTCAAGAATTTATTCAAATATGTGGTTTAATTCCTGTATACGTATTATTTGCAGTATATTTTCTTTGCTATATTTCTAAAGATCTTTAGATACTACTAATTTTTTTAAACATGGAAAATAATAACAATTCATGTTATTTGCTTCATATTATTACAATACATTCTCAGGAGTGGTATTGCTAGATCAAAGATTATATAAATGCTATGGCCCTTAATAGACAGTGATCACCTGTATGTTTTCTTCATCAGATGGATTTGTGTTCTCTTCCAACTTCAATTTGTATCCAACTCTGACTTATTATGACAATGATTGACATCTTCACAATCTCTTCTTTACCACAACACTGTTTTGAGTGAGAATTTTCTTTCCTGGAAAAATTTTAAAGCATCATTTTTTCTATGAAGTATAGTACATGGTGCCCCTGCTTTGTTCTTCATTTCCTATTTTGCATAGACTATCAACCACCTTTGATTATACATAGAGTTCTTAAGTAAAATGTTTTCCTAGCCCATATTTTAATGCCCTCAATTTTATCTTCCACTTTGCCATCATCTTCCCTTATCTTCACTTGTAAATTACTACAAATGGGTTATTTTTACATAGTTTTCTAATGACTGTTCAAAATCTCTTTGTTTTCTTGCCTTGTATTTTTCTTTTTATATAAATCAGTAATTGAGATTGGAGAATTTATATTTGATCTCTCTTTGTGGGCACTCATCTTTTTTTTTTGCTAAATTTATTAGTTGTACTCTCACATTCTAATTGACTTGTTCATTAGTTATGTATTAAATTCCCATGTGCCATTCACTGTGCTAGTTCTGACCTCATTGCAGTCTATGTTCATTCCTTTTTCTACTTTAGTTTTGATCTGAACATTCAAAATTGTCTTTGAATTATTATCTTCAACTTTTCACAGAATACTCAGTTTTACCTATTTCTTTTATTTAGCAAATTATTTTCAGACTATATGTTAATCTTCTCTCTGTTTTCTTCTATACTGAGTATGTTGTTAATTGTTGAGTGGCTTGTGACTAATAGCTGTTCCATGTGTTTTAGAGCAGAACTATGCTCCATAGGTTTCAAGGCTATGATCTTTTGGAAGAAGATTGCCAGACCTGTCTTCTGAAGTTCCTCTGAAGGGTTCAAACCACCAACCTTTCAGGTAGTAGTCAAGTGCTTAACCATTAGTGCCACCCAGGGACTCCATTATATTGAGTATGTTGTTGTTGTTGGGTGCCATCAAGTTGACTTCAACTCATAGAGACCCCATGTGACATAGTGGAACTGCCTCATGGGGTTTTCTTAGCTGTGTAATTTTTACAGAATCAGAGTGCCAGGTCTTTCTCCCCTGGAACTGCTGGGTGAGTTCAAATGACCAACCTTTCAATTAGCAGACAAGTGCTTAACTGTTGCACCACCAAGGCTCCTATATTGAGTATACATAAACCATATTAAATATGCCTGAGAGTATCATACTTACTGTTCCTTCACTCTGTTTGTAAATATTTATAAATGTTGACATTTTAGGACCATCATCAACAAGATGGATTTTTTTTTCTGAAAAAAAAAATTAGGTTTGCTGAAAAGTAAGGAAGAACAGAATTTATAAATGTTCATAGGTGAGCTTGGGAATTACCATCTCTAAGAAAAACTAAAAATGGATTTCCTTGGTAAGTGTATTATATAGTTCCTTATTATCATAATTTAGACTATACTATGTCTAAGCAACACAATGTTTTCTCAGAGGACTTATGGTGATAGCACAGAACAATTTATGGTTTGGCAAAATAGTTATATAAAGGTGAGCAAAGTCACACTCTTCGCATTTATATGTAGTTTCTAAACTCCCCACTAGTCTTCTGCTTCTAATTTCAGTATGTATACAATGCAGAAATAAAACTAGTTTAGCCAAAACTAACAAGTTTCCTGAATACAACCCAAAACTTTGAGGGACAGAGTAGAAGGGGGAGGGTCTGGGGACGATGCTTTCTGGGGACATCTAGGTCAATTTGTATAACAACATTTATTAAGAAGATGTTCCGAATCTTACTTTGGTGAGTGGCATCTGGAGTCTTGAAAGTTAGTGAGCAGCCATCTAAGATGCATGAATTGGTCCCAACTCACCTAGAGTAAAGGAGAATGAAGAACACCAAAGTCACAAGGAAAGTATTAG